>NW_021312108.1:16894-23150 GCF_002162155.2 Triticum dicoccoides
CCAAAAACTGGAAACGGGTCAAAAAAAACTTCCTATAATGGCACCTGTCTCAAAACACTCAGAAACACCTAAAAATAGGATAGCCAGAAATTTTTTCGAAAAATGCGTTTTCGAAAAATTTTGGGCCTAAACGGAGCGTGGCTACCCGACTCCGGCAAGGAAACACGAATCGGAATCTGGATGGATCCCGAAAACAAACCTAATAAGCAAGGAACTCGGATTGGTGGTGGATATATGGTGGTGGTATATGGCAGCGGTGGTGGTAGCGGTGGTAGTATATGGATATGGATCGGTGATGGTATATGGGCACGGATTGGTGGTGGTATATGGATACGGATTCGGAGCGGTGGTGGTAGATGGCAGGGGCGATGATGATTGTGCGGCGGCGGCGTGACAACTTATGACCAGAACTCGAAACTCTAAAAGACTAGACTCTAAGACCAGCAACTAGACACGACGATGCAACCGCAAATTCAACAAAGCAAAACCCTAAAATGATTATACAAAGGCTCAGATTGGTTCGGATATGATGAACTAACCCTAATTTTTTTTGTGGCTTTTTCGTGGACTGTAGGTATGAAGAACAGACTCGATCTAAACTACGAAAAACTGTAAAATCTCACCGAGCAACCTGGAAATCTGATACCACTTGATAGAGGCAAAGGTGTCCCGTCTTTCGATGAGATGGTGGATTTCGCTTTGGTGGAAGTCGACTTTGACGATCCGACTACGAACGTGCGAGGACGTCGCGCCTTAGCAATCGCTAAACCAACTCCGAGAGGTTATTGACCACGCCGGAGCACGATCAACCTGACCACGAGGGTCTGTTTCCTGCGAGCAAACGAAGAACAAGCAAGAAACTAAGATCACAATCTGGATATTGCGAATATAAGATGAAAGCTTTATTGATCAAGGTGGGGTTCTGTGACGCCTTTGTCTGGTCGTTGAACACAAACGAAGTACGCGAAGTTGCAGCTATGGCGAACTTTTAATCTAAACAAAACCCAAAGTCTAAACGACGCCCTAAGGGCTGTATATATGGAGGAAGAGGGGGGAATTTCGTGGCCCCTGGTGGAGGGGTCCGAAATCAACCCTATCTCTTGTTTCCCCACACATACGGACTCTAAAAATAGCCTATACTTATGTATTTCGAAACTACATGGGCCTGGCCCAATAATAAGGTGACGCAGCACCTAAAATAGCCTCGGGACGAAATTTATGAAGTGGCATCTTGTATATTTCGTCCAAGGCTTCATGCACCCATTATGGTGGCTTCAAAGTCCTGAAATCATCACTTGTAACTCCGTTCTTGTTCCCCTTGCGCATGCCATCATCTCCATGCTTGTTCTTGCTCCAATGTTCATCCTTCTCCAAGCTAGGCCCTTCATTTGTAAGCAAAACAAATGTATCCAATTTAGGCAGCATCATATTCTCATGAACATTAGAATCATTACCAAGAAACGAAAGTACCTGGTAATTTAGTTGGCGTGCACGAGCTCTAGTAATTGGTCCAGTATGTATAGCAGCAGGGGCTGTGGGTGTAACAATTGTATTGATGTCCTCATCAGAAACACCTAAAAATAGGATAGCCAAAAATTTTTTTGTCAAGTGCATTTTCCGAAAATTTTGGGCCTAAACGGAGGGTGGTTTCCGGACTCTTTTTTTTTTGGAAACCAACCTCTTCTACGGACCGCAAAAGATTGCTGGAATCCGAAACCTACTCACACAAGGAAACACGAATCGGAAATTAGATGGATCCCGAAAACAAACCTAATATGCAAGGAACTCGGATTGGTGGTGGATATATGGTGGTGGTATATGGCAGCGGTGGTGGTAGCGGTGGTAGTATATGGATATGGATCGTTGGTGGTATATGGACACGGATTGGTGGTGGTATATGGATACGGATTCAGAGCGGTGGCGGATAAGCGGTGGTGGTAGATGGCAGGGGCGATGATGATGGTGCGGCGGCGGCGTGACAACTTATGACCAGAACTCGAAACTCTAAAAGACTAGACTCTAAGACCAGCAACTAGACACGACGATGCAACCGCAAATTCAACAAAGCAAAACCCTAAAAAGATTATGCAAAGGCTCAGATTGGTTCGGATATGATGAACTAACCCTAATTTTTTTTGTGGCTTTTTCGTGGACTATAGGTATGAAGAACAGACTCGATCTAAACTACGAAAAACTGTAAAACTCACCGAGCAACCTGGAAATCTGATACCCCTTGATAGAGGCAAAGGTATCCCGTCTTTCGATGAGATGGTGGATTTCGCTTTGGTGGAAGTCGACTTTGACGATCCGACTACGAACGTGCGAGGACGTCGCGCCTTAGCAATCGCTAAACCAACTCCGAGAGGTTATTGACCACGCCGGAGCACGATCAACCTGACCACGAGGGTCTGTTTCCTACGAGCAAACAAAGAACAAGCAAGAAACTGAGATTGCAATCTGGATATTTGCGAATATAAGATGAAAGCTTTATGGATCAAGGTGGGGTTCTGTGACGCCTTTGTCTGGTCGTTGAACACAAACGAAGTACGCGAAGCTGCAGCTATGGCGAACTTTTAATCTAAACAAAACCTGATAGAGGCGATGATGAGGACATGACTACCTTGGATATGACCAAAAATATTGCATATATGCATATTTGTCAGGTGATTTCTAGTGCAAACTATTCAATAATCTATTTATGTTATCCAGAACAAAAATACTTCACACACTTTTTTGTTTTGTCTAATTGCAGGTGTATGGGACATTTGTACAATCCATATATGAAGATAAGGAAGAAAGAGATGTTTATTTGCTGTCCAAAAAGTTCTCTCACGTCACTTTTGGCCCAAGAGAAGATAGAGTCCAAGTCTCTCACGTTCTGGATTCAGATTCGGACTGCACAGACATGCCTGACTCAAAACGCACACAAGTTTTTCATACGGACTCCGAATTGGGTGATTCCTTTTTTGTTGGAAACTAGATTTCGTGCACTTTCCAACCCGATTGGAATCACCTTCAAATTCGTCCGGAGCATTGAGTTGTGGACGAAACAATCTGATGCTGCAGCAGAATCCGAGTCAAACTACAAGTCCAAAGGTGTTACATCACCTCCACTTGGGCCCATTGGCCTTGTACGACCTAGATTTAGTTTTAGGCTGCCTTGGGACGTCCTCCCACCTCCTTGGCCGCCACCCCTTGCTCCTATATAAGTAGATCCATCTAGTAGCTTTTGCTTGGGATTTGTTTAGTTAAAAGTTAGCCAACGCAACTTCGTGTACTTCGTTTGTGTCCAACGACCAGACCAAGACCGCTTTCGGATCCCCACCTTTATCAATACTTCATACATATTTGCAATATTCAGATTACTTTTATCATATTCTTGCTCGTTCTTCGATTGCTTCCAGGAATAGACCTTCGTGGTCAGGTTGATCGTGCACCGGCGTGGTCAATAACCTCTGGAGATTGGTTTAGCGATTGCTAAGGCACAACGTCGTGCACGTTTGTAGTCGGATCGTCAAAATCGTCTCCACCAAATCGATAGTTACCATCTCATCGAAAGATCGGGACACCCCCGCCTCTATCAAGTGGTATCAGTTTTCAGGTTGCTCGGTGAGAATTTCCAGTTTTTCCTAGATTAGATTTATTTTCTTACCTATTGTCCAAGAAAAAGCCACAAAACAAAAGTTAGATCTATTCATCCTTTGTCCTAGCCAGACTGAGCCTTTGCAATTTTCTTTTCATTGTTTGCATTATTGAATTATCGGTTGCATCGCCGTGTCGAGTTGCTGGTCTTAGTGTCTAGTTCCTTTAGAGTTTCGAGTTCTATTCACATTAGTCACGCAGCCGCTGCATCATTATCCCATCCGCTGTCCACCATCCCATCCACCAATTTCCACCATGTGCTACGCACTGTTTATTGTCATAATCATAGTTGAGGTCACTCACATCTTCGCCTGATCGAATCTGCATCTTATCTAGTTTGTCTTGGAAAGAGGGAGAAAAAGAAGATAAAGAAAAAAAAGAGAAAAAAGGAAAGAAAAAAAAGAAAAAGAGGGAGAAGAAAAAGAAAAAAAAGCGTGAGAAAAAAAAAGAGAGAAGAAAAAAAAATTGGATCTATCTAGAATCAATCTCGTACCTGAATTCGGATTGGAATCTGTTTTGCGCACTGTTCAGTAAAACAGGTGTATCTTCCTCATACGAAGTCCGTTTTGGCTCCGTGAGTACTCAAATTGAAGATAGCGACGAGCCGCATCTAAATAGTTGCAGAAGCTAGTTCGATATTTGACACCTCAAAATCGGCTTTTAAATAGGTCTTTTTGCCCTCTGAAGTTCGTGAACACAGCTTGTTCCAATTTTTCAGGCCAGTTTTAGAATTCTTTGACTCCTCATATCAACTCGGAATTGAGTGATTCTTTTTGCATTGGAAAGCTTGAGTTAGTAGCATTCTTTGAAAGAATTTATCAGAAAATTGTCTCAAACTTTTCAAGAGGAAAGTTGGAGAGAGAGTTGTTGTATATCCTGCTTGGCAGTTGTTTTTCATCATTATCTTCACTGCCGTTGTGATCTTCACTTATATCTTGCTGTCAAGAGCTACTTAGTATCCTTCATTTATGCTAGTTGTGCTACGCCGTGACCTCATTAGTGTTCTAGGCTCGCGTCTCTAGTCCGGTCTAGCCTAGGACCAGCACAGTACCGTCGTTGAGCGTTTATTCAACATTGCATCTTTTAATTGATTATTGCTAATCTTTTGCTACCATATATAGCCAACCCAGCTCCACATATTTCTACACCGTGTATACGTACGCTCCCCTGGCAATCGCTTTACTCAATATTCGGAGTTACTTAACACCGTTGGTTGCCGATCACCGCCTGCTGCATGGTAAGAACTTGTAAGACATTGATATTTGCTTTACTGTGAGCGTTTTACCACCACATCCTAGTAGTTATAGGAACATTATTTTTGGGTTTTGTTTCTTGTTCTACTAATCATGACAGGATCCAGAGTCAATTCATGGGCTTTGTCGATCGCGGGAGACGTGCCACCACCTTTGCAAATACCACAACCGTCACGAGAGGTGCACAAACATCCAAATGCACATGATCAGGTTAATGTATCTATACCACCATTTAATGGCCGTTTTAAACCTGCTTTATATATTGAATGGGAGTTCGACATAAAAAATATATTTGCTTCCCATAATTTCGATGAACATAAAAAGGTTAAGGTTGCGGTTGGTTCTTTCACTGGTTATGCTTTGGTTTGGTGGAGTGAATATTGTCGGTTACACCCTGATTATATACCTACTACTTGGGATGATTTGAAACTTGCCATGCGACATACTTTCGTTCCTGCTTATTATACTCGTGACATGATTAAGAAATTGCAACACTTAAAACAAGGTAGTGAAACTGTAACAAAATATTATGATGATTTACAAACTACCTTGTTGCATTCCTCTTTAGAAGAAAGTGAAGATGATTTTATGGATAGATTTTGGGGAGGATTAAACCATGATATTCAAGAGATACTAATTCATGAAGAGTGTTATCCTATGGACCATTTGTTTCATCTTGCTTGCAAAGCTGAACAGGAAATAAAACGACGTGTTGGCCACGAGGAGAACAAGCGCACGGTGCACATTCCAAGAGTTGATATGATTGTTCCTTCAACTACTAGGCATACTATGACAACCACATCCATTGTTGTCAGGACTACATCACCTCCACCATGTGGCATATTGCCCCCGAGAGTGACTACATCATCTGAGTTGATCATAAGAGGTAATGACAAAGGTACTGATCTTCCATCTCTACATGAGAATGATGAATGCCTTGTCAATTTGAATGCGCCATCTGATGAGCTACCCACTACTTTGATCACACCACCTATTTTAGAGGACTACGTTGATAATTTGACTTTGCCATGTGATCAAACAACTGAAATACCAACAATTTTTAGTGCACCCATTGAATTAACTATTGATGCAAAAGAACCAATGTTTAATCATTTTGATATGACCTCTAATCTTGGTGATGATTCTGTGTTGAATGACTTATTGCATGTTTGCTTATTTAAGCATGTTGTAGCATGTAAATTTGATGCAAGTAAGGTTTATTCACCAATGTTGGGATGGTTTAATGATGAACATTGTCAATCTTTTGAAATGAATAAGAGCTTCACTTATATGTGCAAACTGAGTTGCAATATTTTCATGCCTTCTACTTCTTGTGCTAATTTTTTGGCTTTAGATTTTAT
>NW_021312108.1:24752-53961 GCF_002162155.2 Triticum dicoccoides
CGAAAGATCGGGACACCCCCGCCTCTATCAGGCGAGGGTCCCGATCTTTCGATGAGATGATAACTATCGATTTGGTGGAGACGACTTTGACAATCCGACTACAAACGTGCACAATGTTGCGCCTTAGCAATCGCTAAACCAATCTCCTGAGGTTACTGACGATGCTGGAAGCAGGGTCAGCCTGACCACGAAGGTCTATTCCTGCAAGCAATCGAAGAACGAGCAAGAATATGATAAAGCAATCTGAATATTGCAAATATATATGAAATATTGATAATGGTGGGGATCCGGAAGCGGTCTTGGTCTGGTCGTTGGACACAAACGAAGTACACGAAGTTGCAATGGCTAACTTTTAACTAAACAAATCCCCAAATTCTAAACGGTGCCCTAAGGGCTGTATATATGGAGGAAGAGAGGGGGAATTTCGTGGCCCTTGGTGGAGGGGTCCGAAATCAACACTATCTCTTGTTTCCCCACACATACGGACTCGAAAAATAGCATATACTTATGTATTTCGAAAATACATGGGCCTGGCCCAATAAAAAGGTGACGCAGCACCTATAATAGCCTCGGGACGAAATTTATGAAGTGGCATCTTGTATATTTCGTCCAAGGCTTCATGCACCCATTATGGTGGCTTCAAAGTCCTGAAATCATCACTTGTAACTCCGTTCTTGTTCCCCTTGCGCATGGCATCATCTCCATGCTTGTTCTTGCTCCAATGTTCATCCTTCTCCAAGCTAGGCCCTTCATTTGTAAGCAAAACAAATGTATCCAATTTAGGCAGCATCATATTCTCATGAACATTAGAATCATTACCAAGAAACGAAAGTACCTAATAATTTAATTGGCGTGCGCGAGCTCTAGTAATTGGGCTCGTATATGTAGCAGTAGGGGCTGTGGGTGTAACAATGGTATTGATGTCCTCATCATCCTCCCCTTCTTGAAATGAAGTCGTCCTCGACGGAAACTCATCTTCCTCACCCAAATAAGGCTTCAAATCTGCAATGTTAAAAGTGGGACTAACCCAAAAATCTGCAGGCAGCTCAAGTTTATATGCATTATCATTTATTTTCTCTAACACCTTAAAGGGACCATCAGCACGTGGCATTAGCTTTGATTTGCGCAAATCAGGAAATCTATCCTTACGCAAATGTAACCAAACAAGATCTCCAGGTGCAAACACAACATGTTTTCTACCCTTATCTGCAGCAAGTTTATATTTAGTATTCATACACTCAATGTTTTCCTTAGTTAACTCATGCATTTTTAAAATCAATTCAGCACGTTGTTTAGCATCAAAATTAACCTTCTCCGAAGATGGAAGAGGCAACAAATCAATAGGTGCACGAGGTAGGAAACCATACACAACTTCAAAAGGGCACATCTTAGTAGTAGAATGCAATGAACGATTATAAGCAAATTCAATATGAGGCAAGCATTCCTCCCACATTTTCTTATTATTCTTCAAAACAACCCTAAGCATAGTAGACAACGTTCTATTGACTACTTCAGTTTGTCCATCAGTTTGGGGGTGACAAGTAGTACTAAAAAGCAGTTTAGTCCCCAACTTAGCCCATAAACATCTCCAAAAGTGGCTAAGAAATTTAGTATCACGATCTGAAACAATAGTATTTGGCACACCATGCAAGCGAATAATTTCACGAAAGAACAAATCAACAACATTAACAGCGTCGCTTTTATGACATGGTATAAAGTGTGCCATTTTCGAGAATCTATCCACGACAACAAATATGCTATCCCTCCCCTTCTTTGTTCGAGGTAAACCTAAAACAAAGTCCATAGATATATCCTCCCAAGGAATACTAGGTACAGGCAAAGGCATATATAAACCATGAGGATTGAGTCATGACTTAGCTTTTTGACATGTAGTGCATCGAGCAATAAAACGCTCAACATCCCGTCTCATCTTTGGCCAAAAGAAATGTGTAGCAAGTACGTCCTCCGTCTTCTTCACGCCAAAGTGTCCCATTAATCCTCCTCCATGCGCCTCCTGCAACAACAAAAGACGAACGGAGCTAGCTGGAGTGCATAGCTTGTTAGCACGAAACACAAATCCATCGTTAACGACGAACTTGTTCCACATTCTTCCTTCTTTACAATTCTACATTACATCTTTAAAATCAGCATCATGCACATATTGATCTTTGATGGTCTCCAAACCAAATATTTTGGAGTCAAGTTGTGAAAGCATAGTATAACGGCGAGACAATGCATCAGCAATAACATTTTCTTTTCCCTTCTTGTGTTCAATGACATAAGGAAAAGTCTCAATGAATTCAACCCATTTAGCATGTCTACGATTCAGTTTAGCTTGACTTTTAATATGTTTCAAAGATTCATGATCAGAATGTATACCAAATTCTTTGGGCCATAAATAATGTTGCCATGTTTCTAAAGTCCGAACAAGAGCATATAATTCTTTATCATAAGTAGAATAATTCAGACTAGGCCCACTCAATTTTTCAGAAAAGTATGCAACAGGTTTGCCATCTTGTAATAACACACCGCCTAATCCAATTCCACTAGCATCACACTCAAGCTCAAAAGTCTTATTAAAATCAGGAAGTTGGAGTAAAGGAGCATGTGTCAACTTATCTTTCAATACCGAGAAGGCTTCTTCCTGTGCGGTACCCCAAAGAAAAGGCACATCTTTCTTTGTAAGCTCATTGAGAGGTGCAGCAATGGTGCTGAAATCTCTCACAAAACGCCTATAGAATCCAGCGAGGCCAAGAAAACTCCTCACTTGTGTGACCGTTTTGGGCTGCGGCCAACTCTCAATAGCTTCAATCTTGGCTTTATCAACTTCAATTCCCTGTGGAGTAACAACATAGCCAAGAAAAGATACTCGGTCGGTGCAAAAGGTGCACTTCCCAAGGTTACCAAACAAACGTGCATCACGTAGAGCAATAAAAACAGCACGTGAATGTTCCAAATGTTCTTCCAAAGATCTGCTATAAATCAATATGTCATCAAAGTAAACTACCACAAATCGTCCAATGAAAGCACGTAAAACTTCGTTCATTAATCTCATGAAAGTACTAGGTGCATTAGTTAACCCAAAAGGCATGACTAACCACTCATATAATCCAAACTTAGTTTTAAATGCTGTTTTCCATTCATCTCCCAATTTCATACGAATTTGATGGTAGCCACTACGCAAATCAACTTTGGAGAATATTGTAGAGCCACTCAATTCATCAAGCATATCATCTAGCCTAGGAATAGGATGACGATAACGAATAGTAATATTATTAATGCCTCTACAATCAACACACATACGTGATGTACCATCCTTTTTTGGCACTAGAATAATAGGAACAGCACAAGGACTAAGGGATTCGCGTATATAACCTTTGTCGAGAAGCTCTTGTACTTGACGCGTAATCTCCTTCGTCTCCTCTGGATTGGTACGGTATGGTGCATGGTTTGGCAGTGAAGCACCGGGAATTAAGTCAATCTGATGCTCAATCCCTCGAATAGGCGGTAATCCCGGTGGCACGTCTTGTGGAAAAACGTCTGCGAACTCCTGCAAAATGTTAGTGACAGCAGGAGGCAAAGAGGAAGGCACGTCCTCGAATGAAAATAATGCCTCTTTGCACACAAAAGCATAGCAAACAGATTTGCTGAAATCTAGCTCATCAATATCAGATTTGGTGGCAAATAAACATGCACTTTTCAATTTAATTTCAGAAGCAACACTAGATGGTTTATTATTAGGCTTCATTTGTTGCTCAAATTCTTTTGCCACAATCTGATTTTCACTCTTATTCTTCTCCTGTTGTGCTTTATTAGCTTTCAAAATGGAATCAGGAGTCATAGGAAGCAAAGTAATATTTTTATCCTTATGAACAAGAGTATAGTGATTGTTTCTACCATGGTGTACAGAATTTTTATCAAATTGCCATGGTCTACCAAGTAATAAGGAACATGCTTGCATAGGTACCACATCACAATCAACATAATCAGCATATGTAGAGATACTAAAATGCACACGAACAGTACGTGTTACCTTAACCTTGCCGCTGTTGTTGAACCATTGGATGTAGTAAGGATGTGGATGTGGTCTTGTGGTGAGAGAAAGCTTCTCCACCATCTCCATGCTAGCCAAGTTGTTGCAGCTCCCTCCGTCTATGATGACGCGCACAGAACGTTCCTTCACAACTCCCTTGGTATGGAACAAATTGTGCCTCTGATTTTGCTCAGCTTGTGTGATCTGCACACTCAAAACACGTTGAGCAACTAAACATTCATACCTGTCAGTGTCTTCAGGAGCCATGTATTGCGTCTCATGATCAGAATCATCTCCGCCATGTTCTTCACGTGTAATAAGAGCCAAAGTCTCCTCATCATAGTCACTAGCAGACTCATATCCACCATCCGCGGTAGCAATCATCACACGCGGAGATTTTCATTCTCTCGCATAATGACCTCCTCCCTTACAACGACGACAAATAATATCACTTGTGTGCCCTGTTGATGCCATGGAAGAAGAAGAACGCTGTGCAGGCCCCGCAGGTGCGCTCTTGGCAGATAATGGTGGTTGTGCCTGTTTTCTTGTATCACGGCTGGAGGTGGCACCGGATGGAGGTGCTGGTGCAGTTGAAGTAGAAGATGCACGTGGTGTCCATGATGAAGGTCGGCCTGCAGAAAAGTTAGTTCGCCCCAATGCTTGTCGATCCTGCACTTCACGTTCAGCTTTACAAGCAAGATGGAATAAACGAGTGATATCAGTATACTCCTTATAGTCTAGAATGGTCTGAATCTCTCTATTTAATCCACCCAAAAAACGTGCAAGCATAGCTTCATTCTCCTCAACAATACCACATCTAATCATGCCAGTTTGTAATTCCTGATAATATTCTTCTACAGAATTTTTTCCTTGTCTTAAACGCTGCAATTTTTGAAGCAATTCACGTTGATAATATGGTGGAACCCAACGCGTACGCATAGCAGTTTTCAAAGCAGCCCAAGTAGTTGGAATAGGATATAATCTACAATGTTCAGACAACCATACACATGCAAAACGAGTGAAAGCACAAACAGCAGCAGCAACTCGTCTCTCCTCAGGATATTGTAAACATGTAAATTGTTGTTCAGTTTCTAACTCCCAAGTAAGATATATATCAGGAACATATCTACCCTCAAATGGTGGAATATTCAATTTCAGTTTAGGAATATGGACATCATCTCGTACCTGAGGTGGTGGTGCAGGCCTACCATTACGAATATATACCTGAGGTCGACCTGCTGGTGGTGGTACAGGTGGCTGCATGTAGTGCTGATTTTGATCAACCTCATCCTCATAATCTCCCACATAATCATCCTCCTCCGCATCAGCAGCAGGAGCCACAGAAGTATCAACAGCAGCACCAACAGTTTGGCCAAACGCAAGAGGAACACGGCTTGCTCAGCGGAGGTCTGTTTTGCGACGTGGAGGTAGTCGTTGTTGTTGTTGTTGGAGAGGTGCGTTAGGTGCAGCGGGTGGTGGTGGTGGAAGACGCGCGAGCAATTCATTAAACTTGTTATCGAGCTTTGTTTCGAACGTCTTCTCAAGGCCAGTGATCTTCTCCATGGCCTCTTCAAAATTGTTCAGCACATCTTGCACCTGTTCAGTCATCATTTGCTGAAACTTATCATGAAGCTCCTTGTTCGATAAATTCTCCCAGTCAATCTCGTCGGCTTGTGATCCTGGCATGGTTAGCAGCAATAGAAACACACAAGAATGTGATCCTACAGACTACGAACAAGTGGTGGTGGTGGGTGTCACAAACCTGTCAAGCAAAACTCAAATTCTTACCAGTTCTTACCCAGCAGCAGGCGGTGATCGGCAACCGTTGTAGTCAAAACTCTCAAAGCATGGATAGAGCGATTACCAGGGAGAGTCAAACGCACGACGTAGATGTATGTGGAGCTGGGAAGGCTTATAATATGGTAGCAAAAAGGGTCAGCAATAATCAATTCAGAGATGCAAAGTTGAATAAACGCTCAACGACGGTACTGTGCTGGTCCTAGGCTAGACTGTGCTAGAGACGCGAGCCTAGAACACCAACAAAATCACGGCGCGACACGTAAACAAGGGAGGAGCACACTCTGAATTTTTTTCTCTTTTTTTTGCACTTTTTTTTCCTCTTTTTTTTTTGCTCCGCAACAATTTTTTTTCGAAAAAGTCTACAAATGGTCTAAAAACTGCCTAGCCAGAATTTTCCAGACTCGGAAGTTGGGGAGTCCTTCTCTGTCACGACTCGGAGTATCGCGTGATCTGGAAATCGAGAACAATGCAACAATTACTGGACTCGGACTAGGACTGGTGGCGGAGATGAATCTGGTGGAACTCGGACTGGTGGCGGAGATGAATCTGGTGGAACACGGACAGGTGGCGGATATATGTTGCAGGTGAACTCGGATTGGCGTGATGGCAGTGGATATGTGGTGGCATATATGGATTCGGATTGGCGATGAATATGTGGTGGTGGCATATGGCAACAGCGACGATGATGATGCGGTGGTGAAATATGGCAGCAGCGACGTGACAACCTGTGAACAGAACTCGAAACTCTAAAAGACTAGACGCTAAGACCAGCAACTGGACACGACGATGCAACCGCAAATTCAACAAAGCAAATACAGAAAAGATTATGCAAGGCTCAGATTGGTTCGGATGGGATGAACTAACCCTAATTTTTTTTGGCTTTTTCGTGGACTATAGGTATGAAGAACAGACTCGATCTAAACTACGAAAAACTGTAAAATCTCACCGAGCAACCTGGAAATCTGATACCACTTGATAGAGGCGAGGGTCCCGATCTTTCAATGAGATGATAACTATCGATTTGGTGGAGACGACTTTGACAATCCGACTACAAACGTGCACAACATTGCGCCTTAGCAATCGCTAAACCAATCTCCTGAGGTTACTCACGATGCTGGAAGCATGGTCAGCCTGACCACGAAGGTCTATTCCTGCAAGCAATCGAAGAACGAGCAAGAATATGATAAAGCAATCTGAATATTGTAAATATATATGAAATATTGATAATGGTGGGGATCCGAAAGCGGTCTTGGTCTGGTCGTTGGACACAAACGAAGTACACGAAGTTGCAATGGCTAACTTTTAACTAAACAAATCCCCAAATTCTAAAACGGTGCCCTAAGGGCTGTATATATGGAGGAAGAGAGGGGGAATTTCGTGGCCCTTGGTGGAGGGGTCCGAAATCAACCCTATCTCTTGTTTCCCCACACATACGGACTAGAAAAATAGCCTATACTTATGTATTTCGAAATTACATGGGCCTGGCCCAATAAAAAGGTGACGCAGCACCTATAATAGCCTCGGGACGAAATTTATGAAGTGGCATCTTGTATATTTCGTCCAAGGCTTCATGCACCCATTATGGTGGCTTCAAAGTCCTGAAATCATCACTTGTAACTCCGTTCTTGTTCCCCTTGCGCATGGCATCATCTCCATGCTTGTTCTTGCTCCAATGTTCATCCTTCTCCAAGCTAGGCCCTTCATTTGTAAGCAAAACAAATGTATCCAATTTAGGCAGCATCATATTCTCATGAACATTAGAATCATTACCAAGAAACGAAAGTACCTGATAATTTAATTGGCGTGCGCGAGCTCTAGTAATTGGTCCCGTATATGTAGCAGTAGGGGCTGTGGGTGTAACAATGGTATTGATGTCCTCATCAAAACCCAAAGTCTAAACGGTGCCCTAAGGGCTGTATATATGGAGGAAGAGGGGGGAATTTCGTGGCCCTTGGTGGAGGGGTCCGAAATCAACCCTATCTCTTGTTTCCCCACACATACGGACTCTAAAAATAGCCTATACTTATGTATTTCGAAATTACATGGGCCTGGCCCAATAATAAGGTGACGCAGCACCTAAAATAGCCTCGGGACGAAATTTATGAAGTGGCATCTTGTATATTTCGTCCAAGGCTTCATGCACGCATTATGGTGGCTTCAAAGTCCTGAAATCATCACTTGTAACTCCGTTCTTGTTCCCCTTGCGCATGCCATCATCTCCATGCTTGTTCTTGCTCCAATGTTCATCCTTCTCCAAGCTAGGCCCTTCATTTGTAAGCAAAACAAATGTATCCAATTTAGGCAGCATCATATTCTCATGAACATTAGAATCATTACCAAGAAACGAAAGTACCTGGTAATTTAGTTGGTGTGCACGAGCTCTAGTAATTGGTCCAGTATGTATAGCAGCAGGGGCTGTGGGTGTAACAATTGTATTGATGTCCTCATCATGGTACATCTTCGTACTTCCAGGAGAATGGATAGAAGGGAATTGTGCACCTCGTTCATTATGACCTTCCTTAGATCACCTTTAGGGACCACAATCCGGTCCTTGAAGAATAGAGTGTCTTTGTCATCAATGTGATAGCACTTCTATTTGGGTTGGCTCTGGGCAATCCCATGTTTCACCTTCTTCACCATGGTATCCAGGAGTTGTGCCTCACGAATTTGATCTTCCAAAGTAGGAGAGACTAGGAGGTTGGCAATAAAGCCTGGAGGAACAACTTGGAGGTTTAGTTTGTGGAAAGCTTCACAAAGGTCCGGTTGGAAGGGGTGGAGAATTAAGCTGTTGCAGTAAGCCTTCCTACTCAAAGCATCTGCAATGACATTGGCCTTGCCTGGAGTATATTCAATACTCGGATTGTATTCTTGAATCATTTCGACCCATCGAGTCTACCTGAGATTGGGGTTGGGTTGAGTGAAGATGTACTTGAGGCTCTTATGATCTGTGGAGATGTCCACTTTCCTTCCCAACAAGAGATGTCTCCACGTTAATAATGCATGGACAACTGCCGCCAACTCAAGATCGTGAGTGGGGTAGTTCCTTTCGTTGGGCTTCAACTGATGAGAGGTATAAGCCACAACTTTCTTCTCTTGCATTAACACAACGCTGAGACCTTGCAAGGAGGCATCATAGAAAAACTTCGAATGGCTTGGATTCGTCAGGAGGAGTCAAGACAGTAGCTATGACTAGCTTCTCTTTGAGGGTGTTGAAAGCAACGTCACACTCAGGCGTCTAGACATACTTGACATGCTTCTGGAGGAGGTTGGAAAGAGGCTTTGCAATCTTTGAGAAATTCTCAACGAATCTTCGACAATAGCTTGCAAGTCCAAGAAAACTACGAAGCTGCTTGGCATTCTGAGGAGGTTCCCAATTCACAATTGCAGACACCTTCTCGGGATTAACAGCGATGCCTTTCGCGGAGATTATATTACTAAGGTAAAGAACTTCGTCAAGCCAGAACTCACACTTGGAAAACTTCGCATAGAATTGATGCTCTCTGAGCTTGCCGAGCACCAATCTCAAATGCTTGGCATGATCCTCCTTATTCTTGGAAAAGACCAAGATATCATCGAGATACACCAGGATGAAATCATTCATGTAAGGGTTTAAGATGAAGTTCATCATGCGAGAGAACGTTGGAGGAGCATTGACAAGGCCGAAAGACATGACAGTATATTCATAAGAACCATAGCTTGTTCTGAATGCTATCTTGGGGATATCTTGTTCACGAATGTGAATCTGATGATAACCCATACGGAGGTCCGGCTTGGAGAATACTTTGGCACCTTTAAGTTGCTCAAATAGTTCATTGATGTTGGGAAGTGGATACTTGTTCTTAATTGTCTTCTTGTTCAATGGGCGGTAGTCACGCAGAGTCGTTCCATTCCATCCTTCTTTCGGACAAAAAGAACACCACAACCCCATGGAGATGAACTCGGTCTGATCAGACCCATACGCTCTTGTTCATCATGTTGTTTCTTCAATTCCTTCAACTCCTCTGGTCCAAGCTTGTAAGGACGCTTGCAAACAGGTTCCGTGCCAGGCTCAAGATCGATAACGAATTCAACTGGCCGGTGAGGAGGCATTCCCGGAAGCTCTTCTGGAAAGACGTCTTGGTATTCACAAACGACTGGAATCTGAGAGATGGCATTTAACTCGCCCTTCTCATTGAGAGAAAACAGTCGAATGGTTTCATCACGAGCGGCATAGCTGATCACATCCTCAAAAGAGTGTGTTAATTGAATCTGCCTGGCAGCACAATCATGCTGGGCCTTGTGCTTAGATAGTCAGTCCATGCCGAGTATTAGATCAATATCCGAGTCACCAAGAACAATTGGAGAAGACAGAAATTTATAGTTTCCCATCTTGATAGAAACATCCCGAACCATGGAGCTTGCGTTCATGCATTTACCCAGAGAGACAACTGATAATGGTCTAGGCAAAACTTGGAAAGCCAACTCATGCTTAGATGCAAATGGTCTTGAGATGAAACTAACGATGCACCAGTGTCAAAAAGAACTTTTGCAAGAAAGTCGTTAATAGGAAGATTACCCATGATCACTTCTGAAGAATCCTCTGCCTGAGCTGCGTTCATCATGTTCACCTTTGCAAACTTGGAATTATGCTTGACCACTCCATTGCTGGAAGATCTCACAAGAGGAGGAGGCGGAAGGCACCTTTGGTTGAAGCACTTGTTTGCATAGTGCCATTTCTGCTGACACTTGTTGCAAGTAACCTCTGAGAGCGGACGATGATACGGAGCACTTGACCTTGGAGTTTGAGACTGAGCTTTGTTCTGATAGCCTGGATAGGGTGGGTGGGAAGATTCATTGCCACATTTGCTCTTCTGCTGGTAGGGCTGACGAAACGGAGGAGGAGGCAACCAGAACTTCTGTTGCTTAACTGCCACTTGTGATGAAGAAGAAGATTGAACTGCATCACTGACTCTCTTCCTAGAAGCCTCACACTTGAGCTGAGCAGCTTCTTGCTTTAGTGCCATGTTATAGAATTGATCGAACTTAGTCGGCTCAAGAAGCACGAGAGCTAACTGCGGATCTTCTCTGAGGCCACCTCTGAATTGATAGATCATACTCTTTTCGTCAGGAACGTCTTGTTTAGCAAACCGAGCATGTTTCTGAAACTAGATATTGTATTGGTACACGGACATGTTGCCTTGCTTGAGATTGCGGAACTCCTCATGCTTGCTCTCAGCAACACTTGGTGGGATGTGATGAGCTTTGAAGTCTCGGCGGAAATCATCCCAGGTAATCACACGACCTTCCCTGGAATCTCTGTATTGTTGAAACCACTCAGCAGCTTGGTCCTTGAGTTGAAACGAAGCAAACTTGACAAAGTCCTCAGTTCTGACATTGCTACATTCAAAATGCTTGCAAATTTCCACGAGCCAACCGTCGGCGTCTGTGGCCTCGACACATTTGCTGAAAGACTTTGGCTGGTTTACGAGGAACTGGTTGAGGGTAGCAAACTGAGGCTGATTGTTGCCTTGGCCTTGATTTCCTTGGTTGCCTTGACCTTGGTTGCGCTCTTGCAAGAGTTGCAAAAGCATCTGAGTGTTAGCGTTGGTGGCTGCCATGACAGCTTGCCATGCCTCCGGAGGTGGAGGTGGTGGCGGAGGGTTCGACTGATCTCCATCATTGCGGTCCGGATTCTGATGCATTGGAGGAGCCATCCTGAAGAGGGTGACATCCATTAGAATCTTGAAAGATAGATAGACAAGCTGAATCAATGGATCGAAATTGCAACATGTAGTCTTCACAATAAACATTCGAACAAGGATGAATGAATGAATTCCAAAGTAAATCATCACACATCCATTAAGTTGAGAAGACACTTAGATAAAGGTAGATGAATAAAGCAACAAGGTACAGATATGAACAAATAAGTGGTAAGGATTACCTAATCACAAACCAAATATCTGCAGGAAGAAATACTAGAGCTACTTGAATTCCCACCTATAAAACTCCCGAAACTTTCTGGTTACGCAATCAGGTGTTGGGGATAAAGGGGAAGCATAATATCTCACCCAAACTAACAATTACTACATCCAGCTGTATCCACTTCGGAAATCATGTACCTCAACCTTCAAAAAGCATCCTTTATACGAGTTATGGCAATACTCCCGAACTCCCGCACCAGTACTGGGTGGCGTCGAGGTTATCTCACCAACAACTACATAAAAGAGATTTTCGGTGTCGTCGAACTCAGGTATTCCAGAACTGCAATGATAAAATTGTGACGACAACACCTCAGAGCTCAACTCCCCGGGACACTGCCACAACCCCTAAATGTCAGGAGGCACCAAGAACAATGTTCTCGTCACAAGACTATCCGAACAATTCCAAGATGCCCGCGTGATCCTAAAAAACAATTCATGAAATTTGAGGAGAGGAGAGTCAAAACTTCTACATCAGGAGGCCTCACCAGAGCGACGAAGGGACTGAGGAGTAAAAAGAATCCTACTCTCCGATATATACATTCCTAAGACTCAAAACATTTTGTTCTAGGCTCAACAACGTCAGTGATTCGATGAAGCAGGGGGCTCCTAAGTCGGGGATGGCCCTGATTACCAACTTGTAACACCCACAATGCGGCTATACCTCCCACGTGTCGGGGCACGACTTAGAGGCATAGCCGCATGGTAGTTTTGTCGCAAGAGGGGTAATCTTCACACAATCCCGTTTACTGAATAGAAAGGGATAAAGAGTTGGCTTACAATCGCCACTTCACACAATACATAAATAATCCATACATCATCCAAGGTACAATCAAAGGTCCAACTACGGAACCAAAATAAAGAAAGACAACCCCAAAAGCTAGATCCCCGATCGTCCCAACTGGGCTCCACTACTGATCATCAGGAAACGAAATGTAGTAACGACCTGAATCCTCGTCGAACTCCCAATTGAGTTCGGTAGCATCACCTGCACTGGTATCCTCGGCACCTGCATCTGTTTGGAAGTATCCGTGAGTCACGAGGACTCAGTAATCTCACACCCGCGAGATCAAGACTATTTAAGCTTATGGGTAGGAGAAGGTAGTGAGGTGGAGCTGCAGCAAGCACTAAGCATATATGGTGGCTAACATACGCAAATAAGAGCGAGAAGAGAAGCAACGCATGGCCGAGAAGCTAGGAGTGATCACGAAGTGATCCTAAAACTACTTACGTTCAAGCATAACACAAGGCCGTGTTCACTTCCCGGACTCTGTCGAAAAGAGACCATCACGGCTACCCACGCGGTTTATGCATTTTAATTAAGTCAAGTGTCAAGTTCTCTACAACCGAATATTAACAAACTCCCATCTGCCACCTAACCATGGGCAGGGCTCTTGAAAGTTCATACCGTGCTGGGGTGTCCCAACTTAGCCCATCACAAGCTCTCAGGGTCAACGAAGGATATTCCTTCTCCCGGAAAGACCCGATC
Organism: Triticum dicoccoides; assembly: GCF_002162155.2. Taxonomy (NCBI): domain Eukaryota; kingdom Viridiplantae; phylum Streptophyta; class Magnoliopsida; order Poales; family Poaceae; genus Triticum; species Triticum dicoccoides. The sequence goes on from NW_021312108.1 coordinate 38,032, forward strand.
AGTCTCGGAACCCTAGTTACAAGACATTTCGACAATGGTAAAACAAGACCAGCAAAGCCGCCCGACTGTGCCGACAATTCCCGATATGAGATGCACATTTCTTGTTCTCAGGGCACACCGGATTGTTCACACTTCCGATAGGCCAGCCCAGAGTTGCCCTGGTGGCCACCGGCGGTTTACAGGTTGGACCAACACTTAGAGGAGCGCTGGCCCGGGGATTTAAAATAAAGATGGCCCTTGAGTCCGCGAAACCCAAGGGAAAAAGGCTTAGGTGGCAAATGTTAAAACCAACGTTGGGCCTTGCTGGAGGAGTTTTATTCAAAGCGAGCTGTCAAGGGGTTCCCATAACACCCAACCGCGTAAGGAACGCAAAATCAAGGAACATAACACCGGTATGACGGAAACTAGGGCGGCAAGAGTGGAACAAAACACCAGGCAAAAGGTCGAGCCTTTCACCCTTTACCAAGTATATAGATGCATTAAATTAAATAAGAGATAATATGATATCCCAACATATCCATGTTCCAACATGGAACAAACTTCAACTTCACCTGCAACTAGCAACGCTATAAGAGGGGCTGAGCAAAAGCGGTAACATAGCCAAACAACGGTTTGCCAGGAAGGTGGGTTAGAGGCTTGACATGGCAATATGGGAGGCATGATATAACAAGTGGTAGGTAGCGCGACATAACGATAGAGCGAACAACTAGCAAGCAAAGATAGAAGTGATTTCGAGGGTGTGGTCATCTTGCCTGCAAAGTTCTCAGAGTTGTCGAAAGGTTGGTCCTCATTAGCATACTCAACAGGTTCGTCGTTCACGTACTCGTCTCCCGGCTCTACCCAAGGCAAGAACACAAGCAATGGAACTCCAATCAATCACGGTGCAATGCACAAGCAACATGATGCAATACATGGCATGATATGCAAGATATGATATGCAATGCATATGCGTGCTCCGGAAGGGAAATAATGATCAAGGCATCAACTTGGCAAACCAAGTATGCCGCTGGAAAGATGAGGTGATTTCGGTCGAAATCGATATAAAGATCACCAGAAATGGATGCACGGTTTGAAAAAGCAAGAAAAACAAGAATGACGCAAATCTGCGATTAACAACATGATAGCACTTAGGATGCAAAATGAAACTAAGCTACTGCACTCCAACATAGCAACAAAGCATATGAAAGTGATGTACAAGAGATGCTTGTCAAAACATGAACACTGAGCCACGGCTAAATCACTCAAGAACAGGTTCAAACAAGCATGGCAAAAGTGCAAAAGATATCAGCATCATAGACTTTGTGAAAATACTAACATGTCAAAAACAACATCAGGAAGCAAAGTTTAGGGCTAGCAAACAACATGCTACAGGAACAGATCATGGCAAATAAAGGCATGGCATCATTTTACTAAATGCATAGAACAAAAATCCCTTACGGAACATGAGCCAAAAAGACACAGAAGATATGTTAGAACCCATGTAAACATAGCAAGTTTTATTAACAGTTTCAGACATTGAAAACAGAGCATGGCATAAACAGAATTATGTTAGCAACTTTGCGAGCTCATGCCACTCACCACAAAGCATTAAATGACAACATAAGCATACCAATAGCAAGATGACATGTTCATGAAGCTAACCATGGCAAGAGCATGTTAATAGGATGCATGGATCACTAGCAACAACCATGGCAATATTGATTAACATGTTAACATTCTACCAGGAACATTTTATAGCAAAAGTAGAGCAAGAAAATGACATGCTACATCACTCCATAATTTCAAACAGGGGCATGAATGGATAGAGCATAACCACGTATTCAAAACATCCTCACTGAAGTATCCCAAAATAAGCATGGATCTCAATGTAGCATCAAGTTTACATGCATCAAAATAACAGCAGGAAAATGACTTAGCAAAATTCTAAGTCCCTGAAAACAGCAACATCACGGAGCCTAGTTTGCATGCTTGTGCTAGTCAGCACATAGATCACAAAAATACAAGACTTGCACGCCTGTAAAGATAGCATGATTTAGTTCAAAACACATGTAGATATCATGCTCATATAATGCACACATCAAATGAAACAAAAATGACAAATCATCATGATCTGATAAGTACCAGCAGCTAACATCTTATAGCACTCTTGCATCAATGCAAATGACATCATAATGGACAGTAACATGTATGCAAATGCTACTAATATGAAGAGCACAACAAGGCGAACAATTTGACATATCATATGTATGATTTGGAGCACCGAGCACGGAGATATGACATGATGAAGTAGGCATGAAAATATCAAGGGGTTTTGGGACTTAGAGAAAATCAACCTCTCAGTTTTAGATCTAGGGTTTGCACGGATCATGGAGGCGGCGGCGGATCTCGCCGGATCCTCGCCGGAGAAGTGGTCGGAGTTGGTCGGGGGAGCGCCGGAGATGGCCGGGGAAGCGCGGAGCACCGGATCCGGTCACTGGAGCGCTCGCCGGCGACGAGGGTGGCGCGGAGGTGACGCGGTGGTGTCAGGCGGATGGTCGGGCGGCGCGGCGGCGGAGGTGGCCAGGCGGCGTGGCGCGGCGATGGAGAGGTGAGACGGTGGCGCGGCAAAGCGGGTCGGGGAGGGCTGGCGTGTCGACGGCGGCGGCGGAGCTGGCCGGGCAGCGCGGAAACCAAGCACGCGGGGCGGCGCGCGCGGGCGGCTCAGGCCTCGCGGGCCCGCTGCGGGCCACGTGGCGGTGTGAGATTGGCCGCGGGCGGCGACGGAGGCTTTGTTCGACGGAGTTGGACATGTCCGGTGGCGGCGGGGGCGATTTCTATGGTTTGGACTGCGGGAATTTTGGGGAGGGACACATATTTATAGGTAGAGGGAGGTAGGAATGTCCAAATGAGGTGCGGTTTTCGCCCACACGATCGTGATCCAACGGCGGAGAACATGGAGATGGTTTAGATTGATTATTGGGCTGTTTTGGAGGGGCATTGGGCTGCAGCACACAAGAGGCTTTTGTGGTTACCCGGTTAACCGTTGGAGCATCAAACGGCCTCCAAATGGAACGAAATTTGACAAGCGGTCTACCGGTGGTGTACCAAGGCCACTTCACAAATATCGGCCCATTCCGAGAATGTGTAACTCCTGCTCATGAAAAGAGACAAGAGAGGTGTGTCGGGTGCATGTGGGAGTGTCGGATTGCGAAACGGACAATGGGGAAAATGGTCCGATGCATGAGACGAACACGTATGAAAATGCGATGCACATGATGACATGAAATGAAAAGCATGACATGAAAAATGCAAAACAGAAGACAAAAACTCAACCACAAAGGGAATCTCATAACTTAAAAGCCGAAAATGGCAAGAGACGGAGTTACAAATATGGCAAGTTACATCCGGGGTGTTACATTGGGGTTGATTTAACCTGGTACTGGGTCTCTTGGAAGATACTTCCCATAAGCCGTCGCCCCGGCTTAATGTGTGAATATTCTGACGAAGCAAGTGACCCTCAGCGGTTCACAACAGACAATTTCACCGCTGAAGATGTCTTTAAGACCATGAGGACCCTGCTTGACGAGTCTTAAGAGAACTGTAATAAAGTGGGCCTGCCACCATTCCTTAAACAGAACCCAACTCTACCTGTAAGTGCTTACCTTTATCTGTTTCAATATAAGTTAACTTCAGGGTTATACCTCATTTTAATCTCTTTCTACACTTATGCAGGCCGGCTCCACCTTCTGGACCAGGAAATCGCAAGCCGCCGCCTCGGTTAAAAAACCTAAGGCCAAGACCCATGCTCTGGGTCGTCGTAAAAAACAAACAGCAGAAGACCTTCTCAAGCTGGATGACTCAGAGGTAGAACATGATTCCTTGGTCATCTTTTTATGCAACTTATTGATGCCGACTCTTCACAGGGTGACGCGGAGACAAGACAAGCAAATGCAACAGAGGTAACACCTGTCTCCTCCGACTCAAATCCTTTGGCAAGAAAGAAAACTCGGCGAGTCATCTGAAAAGTAAGATTTTCTCATCCCCTTGCTCATTTGGACCCCAATTTTCTTTTGAAGAAGTAGGAGCATGACTCCGGACGTATGACCCGGAGTGATGGTTCTCAAGACCTCAACAATGGCTTACCCAATACTCCTGCTTCTCGCAAGCATCGAAACTAGGTGCCTCATATCCTGACAATTTCTCTTCTGAAGGTTGGTCTTTTTCGCCAACCTCTTAATCTTTCTGACTCAAACTATCAAGGAACCTCTCCATCATCCGGTGACTATAGAAACTCAAATGTGATAGAGGCGAGGGTCCCGATCTTTCGATGAGATGATAACTATCGATTTGGTGGAGACGACTTTGATGATCCGACTACAAACGTGCACGACGTTGCGCCTTAGCAATCGCTAAACCAATCTCCTGAGGTTACTGACGATGCTGGAAGCACGGTCAGCCTGACCACGAAGGTCTATTCCTGCAAGCAATCGAAGAACGAGCAAGAATATGATAAAGCAATCTGAATATTGCAAATATATATGAAGTATTGATAATGGTGGGGATCCGGAAGCGGTCTTGGTCTGGTCGTTGGACAAAAACGAAGTACACGAAGTTGCAATGGCTAACTTTTAACTAAACAAATCCCAAGGAAAAGCTACTAGATGGATCTACTTATATAGGAGCAAGGGGTGGCGGCCAAGGAGGTGGGAGGACGTCCCAAGGCAGCCTAAAACTAAATCTAGGTCGTACAAGGCCAATGGGCCCAAGTGGAGGTGATGTAACACCTTTGGACTTGTAGTTTGACTCGGATTCTGCTGCAGCATCAGATTGTTTCGTCCACAACTCAACGCTCCGGACTAATTTGGAGGTGATTACAATTGGGTTGGAAAGTGCACGAAATCTAGTTTCCAACAAAAAAAGAATCACCCAATTCGGAGTCCGTATGAAAAACTTGTGTGCGTTTTGAGTCAGGTATGTCTGTGCAGTCCGAATCTGAATCCAGAACGTGAGAGACTTGGACTCTATCTTCTCTTGAGCCAAAAGTGACGTGAGAGAACTTTTTGGACAGCAAATAAACATCTCTTTCTTCCTTATCTTCATATGTGGATTGTACAAATGTCCCATACACCTGCAATTAGACAAAACACAAAAGTGTGTGAAGTATTTTTGTTCTGGATAACATAAATAGATTATTGAATAGTTTGCACTAGAAATTACCTGACAAATATGCATATATGCAATATTTTTGGTCATATCCAAGGTAGTCATGTCCTCATCATCCTCCCCTTCTTGAAAATAAAGCCGTCCTCGGCGTTGCTTAATCTGAAATGTGGCTAACAAAAGAGACAAGGTGTACATGTTGTATATGTATATGTCATCCATTTTTACTTCCCTTAATTTTTGCATATATGACACATGAATAGATGAGTAACTTGCATAGTTCATAAAATCTAAAGCCAAAAAATTAGCACAAGAAGTAGAAGGCATGAAAATATTGCAACTCAGTTTGCACATATAAGTGAAGCTCTTATTCATTTCAAAAGATTGACAATGTTCATCATTAAACCATCCCAACATTGGTGAATAAACCTTACTTGCATCAAATTTACATGCTACAACATGCTTAAATAAGTAAACATGCAATAAGTCATTCAACACAGAATCATCACCAAGATTAGAGGTCATATCAAAATGATTAAACATTGGTTCTTTTGCATCAATAGTTAATTCAATGGGTGCACTCAAAATTGTTGGTATTTCAGTTGTTTGATCACATGGCAAAGTCAAATTATCAGCGTAGTCCTCTAAAATAGGTGGTGTGATCAAAGTAGTGGGTAGCTCATCAGATGGTGCATTCAAATTGACAAGGCATTCATCATTCTCATGTAGAGATGGAAGATCAGTACCTTTGTCATTACCTCTTATGATCAACTCAGATAATGTAGCCACTCTCGGGGGCGATGTGTCACATGGTGGAGGTGATGTAGTCCTGACAACAACGGATGTGGTTGTCATAGTATGCCTAGTAGTTGAAGGAACAATCATATCAACTCTTGGAATGTGCACCGTGCGCTTGTTCTCCTCGTGGCCAACACGTCGTTTTATTTCCTGTTCAGCTTTGCAAGCAAGATGAAACAAATGGTCCATAGGATAACACTCTTCATGAATTAGTATCTCTTGAATATCACGGTTTAATCCTCCCCAAAATCTATCCATAAAATCATCTTCACTTTCTTCTAAAGAGGAATGCAACAAGGTAGTTTGTAAATCATCATAATATTTTGTTACAGTTTCACTACCTTGTTTTAAGTGTTGCAACGTTTTAATCATGTCACGAGTATAATAAGCAGGGACGAAAGTATGTCGCATGGCAAGTTTCAAATCATCCCAAGTAGTAGGTATATAATCAGGGTGTAACCGACAATATTCACTCCACCAAACCAAAGCATAACCAGTGAAAGAACCAACCGCAACCTTAACCTTTTTATGTTCATTGAAATTATGGGAAGCAAATATATTTTTTATGTCGAACTCCCATTCAATATATAAAGCAGGTTTAAAACGGCCATTAAATGGTGGTATAGATACATTAACCTGATCATGTGCATTTGGATGTTTGTGCACCTCTCGTGACGGTTGTGGTATTTGCAAAGGTGGTGGCACGTCTCCCGCGATCGACAAAGCCCATGAATTGACTCTGGATCCTGTCATGATTAGTAGAACAAGAAACAAAACCCAAAAATAATGTTCCTATAACTACTAGGATGTGGTGGTAAAACACTCACAGTAAAGCAAATATCAATGTCTTACAAGTTCTTACCATGAAGCAGGCGGTGATCGGCAACCAGCAGTGTCAAGTAACTCCGAATATTGAGTAAAGCGATTGCCAGGGGAGCGTACGTATACACGGTGTAGAAATATGTGGAGCTGGGTTGGCTATATATGGTAGCAAAAGATTAGCAATAATCAATTCAAAGATGCAATGTTGAATAAACGCTCAACGACGGTACTGTGCTGGTCCTAGGCTAGACCGGACTAGAGACGCGAGCCTAGAACACTAATGAGGTCACGGCGTAGCACAACTAGCATCAATGAAGGATACTAAGTAGCTCTTGACAGCAAGATATAAGTGAAGATCACAACGGCAGTGAAGATAATGATGAAAAACAACTGCCAAGCAGGATATACAACAACTCTCTCTCCAACTTTCCTCTTGAAAAGTTTGAGACAATTTTCTGATAAATTCTTTCAAAGAATGCTACTAACTCAAGCTTTCCAATGCAAAAAGAATCACTCAATTCCGAGTTGATATGAGGAGTCAAAGATAGGGGTGTCCCGATCTTTCGATGAGATGATAACTATCGATTTGGTGGAGACGACTTTGACGATCCGACTACAAACGTGCACGACGTTGCACCTTAGCAATCGCTAAACCAACTCCGAGAGGTTATTGACCACGCCGGAGCACAATCAACCTGACCACGAAGGTCTATTCCTGCAAGCAATCGAAGAACAAGCAAGAATATGATAAATGCAATCTGAATATTGCGAGTATATATGAAGTATTGATAAAGGTGGGGATCCGTAAGCGGTCTTGGTCTGGTCGTTGGACACAAACGAAGTACACGAAGTTGCAATGGCTAACTTTTAACTAAACAAATCCCAAGGAAAAGCTACTAGATGGATCTACTTATATAGGAGCAAGGGGTGGCGGCCAAGGAGGTGGGAGGACGTCCCAAGGCAGCCTAAAACTAAATCTAGGTCGTACAAGGCCAATGGGCCCAAGTGGAGGTGATGTAACACCTTTGGACTTGTAGTTTGACTCGGATTCTGCTGCAGCATCAGATTGTTTCGTCCACAACTCAACGCTCCGGACTAATTTGGAGGTGATTACAATTGGGTTGGAAAGTGCACGAAATCTAGTTTCCAACAAAAAAAGAATCACCCAATTCGGAGTCCGTATGAAAAACTTGTGTGCGTTTTGAGTCAGGTATGTCTGTGCAGTCCGAATCTGAATCCAGAACGTGAGAGACTTGGACTCTATCTTCTCTTGAGCCAAAAGTGACGTGAGAGAACTTTTTGGACAGCAAATAAACATCTCTTTCTTCCTTATCTTCATATGTGGATTGTACAAATGTCCCATACACCTGCAATTAGACAAAACACAAAAGTGTGTGAAGTATTTTTGTTCTGGATAACATAAATAGATTATTGAATAGTTTGCACTAGAAATCACCTGACAAATATGCATATATGCAATATTTTTGGTCATATCCAAGGTAGTCATGTCCTCATCAAAATGCCTGTCTTCAAGGTTGCCCATGGGTAAGTATTTCACTTTGTTCACAAATGACTTGTAACAATGCACACTCATGATCTCTTGTATCCTTGCTATAGGGGTGTAGCCAAAGTAGGCAAAAAGCAGAAAGTGGGCGGGTCTTCAAAAGCTCCTAGGCCTGCTGAACCAGAAACACAAATGACTGAGGCCCCTGATGCTTCAATTTAAAATCCTGAAGGCCGTGTCAATGACCTGCCGCCACAAATTGACCTGTTAGCTCTTCAATCAATCCATATTGAGACCAACCCGGCGGGGAGTCATGACCTGCTGAGCCCCAAGCCGCCAAGCCCTGCCAAGCTTACTGAAGAGATTCATTTTGCTAAGGCCGCTGAAGATGTCATCATCACTGGCACAGGCTATACCGAGCCAGGGAATCCTACTGTTTTGGCCAAACATAGTGCTAAAGAAGAACCGTCAATGGCAGATAAGGGCAAATTAAAGCTGGATTTGCAGAACTATGCATATTTTAGCGCAGTCGAGCTGCACGCAGGTTACCTAAGCCGCCTACACACAAGTGGTGACATGGAGTGATAGAGGCAAAGGTGTCCCGTCTTTCGATGAGATGGTGGATTTCGCTTTGGTGGAAGTCGACTTTGACGATCCGACTACGAACGTGCGAGGACGTCGCGCCTTAGCAATTGCTAAACCAACTCCGAGAGGTTATTGACCACGCCGGAGCACGATCAACCTGACCACGAGGGTCTGTTTCCTGCAAGCAAACGAAGAACAAGCAAGAAACTAAGATTGCAATCTGGATATTGCGAATATAAGATGAAAGCTTTATTGATCAAGGTGGGGTTCTGTGACGCCTTTGTCTGGTCGTTGAACACAAACGAAGTACGCGAAGTTGCAGCTATGGCGAACTTTTAATCTAAACAAAACCCAAAGTCTAAACGATGCCCTAAGGGCTGTATATATGGAGGAAGAGGGGAGAATTTCGTGGCCCTTGGTGGAGGAGTCCGAAATGAACCCTATCTCTTGTTTCCCCCACACATACGGACTCTAAAAATAGCCTATACTTATGTATTTCGAAATTACATGGGCCTGGCCCAATAATAAGGTGACGCAGCACCTAAAATAGCCTCGGGACGAAATTTATGAAGTGGCATCTTGTATATTTCGTCCAAGGCTTCATGCACCCATTATGGTGGCTTCAAAGTCCTGAAATCATCACTTGTAACTCCATTCTTGTTCCCCTTGCGCATGCCATCATCTCCATGCTTGTTCTTGCTCCAATGTTCATCCTTCTCCAAGCTAGGCCCTTCATTTGTAAGCAAAACAAATGTATCCAATTTAGGCAGCATCATATTCTCATGAACATTAGAATCATTACCAAGAAACGAAAGTACCTGGTAATTTAGTTGGCGTGCACGAGCTCTAGTAATTGGTCCAGTATGTATAGCAGCAGGGGCTGTGGGTGTAACAAGATCTCCAGGTGCAAACACAACATGTTTTCTACCCTTATCTCCAGCAAGTTTATATTTAGCATTCATACGCTCAATGTTTTCCTTAGTTAACTCATGCATTTTTAAAATCAATTCAGCACGTTGTTTAGCATCAAAATTAACCTTCTCCGACGATGGAAGAGGCAACAAATCAATAGGTGCATGAGGTAGGAAACCATACACAACTTCAAAAGGGCACATCTTAGTAGTAGAATGCAATGAACGATTATAAGCAAATTCAATATGAGGCAAGCATTCCTCCCACATTTTCTTATTATTCTTCAAAACAGCCCTAAGCATAGTAGACAACGTTCTATTGACTACTTCAGTTTGTCCATCAGTTTGGGGGTGACAAGTAGTACTAAAAAGCAGTTTAGTCCCCAACTTAGCCCATAAACATCTCCAAAAGTGGCTAAGAAATTTAGTATCACGATCTGAAACAATAGTATTTGGCACACCATGCAAGCGAATAATTTCACGAAAGAACAAATCAGCAACATTAACAGCATCATCGCTTTTATGACATGGTATAAAGTGTGCCATTATCGAGAATCGATCCACGACAACAAATATGCTATCCCTCCCCTTCTTTGTTCGAGGTAAACCTAAAACAAAGTCCATAGATATATCCTCCCAAGGAACACTAGGTACAGGCAAAGGCATATATAAACCATGAGGATTGAGTCGTGACTTAGCTTTTTGACATGTAGTGCATCGAGCAATAAAACGCTCAACATCCCGTCTCATCTTTGGCCAAAAGAAATGTGTAGCAAGTACGTCCTCCGTCTTCTTCACACCAAAGTGTCCCATTAATCCTCCTCCATGCGCCTCCTGCAACAACAAAAGATGAACGGAGCTAGCTGGAATGCATAGCTTGTTAGCACGAAACACAAATCCATTGTTAACGACAAACTTGTTCCACATTCTTCCTTCTTTACAATTCTGCATTACATCTTCAAAATCAGCATCATGCACATATTGATCTTTGATGGTCTCCAAACCAAATATTCTGAAGTCAAGTTGTGAAAGCATAGTATAGCGACGAGACAATGCATCAGCAATAACATTTTCTTTTCCCTTCTTGTGTTTAATGACATAAGGGAAAGTCTCAATGAATTCAACCCATTTAGCATGTCTACGATTCAGTTTAGCTTGACTTTTAATATGTTTCAAAGATTCATGATCAGAATGTATTACAAATTCTTTGGGCCATAAATAATGTTGCCATGTTTCTAAAGTCCGAACAAGAGCATATAATTCTTTATCATAAGTAGAATAATTCAGACTAGGCCCACTCAATTTTTCAGAAAAGTATGCAACAGGTTTGCCATCTTGTAATAACACACCTCCTAATCCAATTCCACTAGCATCACATTCAAGCTCAAAAGTCTTATTAAAATCAGGAAGTTGGAGTAAAGGAGCATGTGTCAACTTATCTTTCAATACCGTGAAGGCTTCTTCCTGTGCGGTACCCCAAACAAAAGGCACATCCTTCTTTGTAAGCTCGTTGAGAGGTGCAGCAATGGTGCTGAAATCTCTCACAAAACGCCTATAGAATCCAGCGAGGCCAAGAAAACTCCTCACTTGTGTGACCATTTTGGGCTGCGGCCAACTGTCAATAGCTTCAATCTTGGCTTTGTCAACTTCAATTCCCTGTGGAGTAACAACATAGCCAAGAAAAGATACTCGGTCGGTGCAAAAGGTGCACTTCCCAAGGTTACCAAACAAACGTGCATCACGTAGAGCAATAAAAACAGCACGTAAATGTTCCAAATGTTCTTCCAAAGATCTGCTATAAATCAGTATGTCATCAAAGTAAACTACCACAAATCGTCCAATGAAAGCACGTAAAACTTCGTTCATTAATCTCATGAAAGTACTAGGTGCATTAGTTAACCCAAAAGGCATGACTAACCACTCATATAATCCAAACTTAGTTTTAAATGCTGTTTTCCATTCATCTCCCAATTTCATACGAATTTGATGGTAGCCACTACGCAAATCAACTTTGATGGTCTTCAGGAGCCATGTATTGCGTCTCATGATCAGAATCATCTCCACCATGTTCTTCACGTGTAATAAGAGCCAAAGTCTCCTCATCATAGTCACTAGCGGACTCATATCCACCATCCGCGGTAGCAATCATCACACGCGGAGATTTGCATTCTCTCGCATAATGACCTCCTCCCTTACAACGACGACAAATAATATCACTTGTGTGCCCTGTTGATGCCATGGAAGAAGAAGAACGCTGTGCAGGCCCCGCAGGTGCGCTCTTGGCAGATAATGGTGGTTGTGCCTGTTTTCTTGTATCACGGCTGGAGGTGGCACCGGATGGAGGTGCTGGTGCAGTTGAAGTAGAAGATGCACGTGGTGTCCATGATGAAGGTCTGATAGAGGCGGGGGTGTCCCGATCTTTCGATGAGATGATAACTATCGATTTGGTGGAGACGACTTTGACGATTCGACTACAAACGTGCACGACGTTGCGCCTTAGCAATCGCTAAACCAATCTCCTGAGGTTACTGACGATGCCGGAAGCACGGTCAGCCTGACCACGAAGGTCTATTCCTGCAAGCAATCGAAGAACGAGCAAGAATATGATAAAGCAATCTGAATATTGCAAATATATATGAGGTATTGATAATGGTGGGGATCCGTAAGCGGTCTTGGTCTGGTCGTTGGACACAAACGAAGTACACGAAGTTGCGTTGGCTAACTTTTAACTAAACAAATCCCAAGGAAAAGCTACTAGATGGATCTACTTATATAGGAGCAAGGTGATAGAGGCGGGGGTGTCCCGATCTTTCGATGAGATGATAACTACCGATTTGGTGAAGATGACTTTGACGATCCGACTACAAACGTGCACGACGTTGCGCCTTAGCAATCGCTAAACCAACTCCGAAAGGTTATTGACCACGCTGGAGCACAATCAACCTGACCACGAAGGTCTATTCCTGCAAGCAATCGAAGAACAAGCAAGAATATGATAAAAGCAATCTGAATATTGCGAGTGTATATGAAGTATTGATAAAGGTGGGGATCCGTAAGCGGTCTTGGTCTGGTCGTTGGACACAAACGAAGTACACGAAGTTGCAATGGCTAACTTTTAACTAAACAAATCCCAAGGAAAAGCTACTAGATGGATCTACTTATATAGGAGCAAGGGGTGGCGGCCAAGGAGGTGGGAGGACGTCCCAAGGCAGCCTAAAACTAAATCTAGGTCGTACAAGGCCAATGGGCCCAAGTGGAGGTGATGTAACACCTTTGGACTTGTAGTTTGACTCGGATTCTGCTGCAGCATCAGATTGTTTCGTCCACAACTCAACGCTCCGGACTAATTTGGAGGTGATTACAATTGGGTTGGAAAGTGCACGAAATCTAGTTTCCAACAAAAAAAGAATCACCCAATTCGGAGTCCGTATGAAAAACTTGTGTGCGTTTTGAGTCAGGTATGTCTGTGCAGTCCGAATCTGAATCCAGAACGTGAGAGACTTGGACTCTATCTTCTCTTGAGCCAAAAGTGACGTGAGAGAACTTTTTGGACAGCAAATAAACATCTCTTTCTTCCTTATCTTCATATGTGGATTGTACAAATGTCCCATACACCTGCAATTAGACAAAACACAAAAGTGTGTGAAGTATTTTTGTTCTGGATAACATAAATAGATTATTGAATAGTTTGCACTAGAAATTACCTGACAAATATGCATATATGCAATATTTTTGGTCATATCCAAGGTAGTCATGTCCTCATCATCCTCCCCTTCTTGAAAATAAAGCCGTCCTCGGCGTTGCTTAATCTGAAATGTGGCTAACAAAAGAGACAAGGTGTACATGTTGTATATGTATATGTCATCCATTTTTACTTCCCTTAATTTTTGCATATATGACACATGAATAGATGAGTAACTTGCATAGTTCATAAAATCTAAAGCCAAAAAATTAGCACAAGAAGTAGAAGGCATGAAAATATTGCAACTCAGTTTGCACATATAAGTGAAGCTCTTATTCATTTCAAAAGATTGACAATGTTCATCATTAAACCATCCCAACATTGGTGAATAAACCTTACTTGCATCAAATTTACATGCTACAACATGCTTAAATAAGCGAACATGCAATAAGTCATTCAACACAGAATCATCACCAAGATTAGAGGTCATATCAAAATGATTAAACATTGGTTCTTTTGCATCAATAGTTAATTCAATGGGTGCACTCAAAATTGTTGGTATTTCAGTTGTTTGATCACATGGCAAAGTCAAATTATCAACGTAGTCCTTGCGTCTCATGATCAGAATCATCTCCACCATGTTCTTCACGTGTAATAAGAGCCAAAGTCTCCTCATCATAGTCACTAGCGGACTCATATCCACCATCCGCGGTAGCAATCATCACACGCGGAGATTTGCATTCTCTCCCATAATGACCTCCTCCCTTACAACGACGACAAATAATATCACTTGTGTGCCCTGTTGATGCCATGGAAGAAGAAGAACGCTGTGCAGGCCCCGCAGGTGCGCTCTTGGCAGATAATGGTGGTTGTGCCTGTTTTCTTGTATCACGGCTGGAGGTGGCACCGGATGGAGGTGCTGGTGCAGTTGAAGTAGAAGATGCACGTGGTGTCCATGATGAAGGTCGGCCTGCAGAAAAGTTAGTTCGCCCCAATGCTTGTCGATCCTGCACTTCACGTTCAGCTTTACAAGCAAGATGGAATAAACGAGTGATATTAGTATACTCCTTATAGTCTAGAATGGTCTGAATCTCTCTATTTAATCCACCCAGAAAACGTGCAAGCATAGCTTCATTCTCCTCAACAATACCACATCTAATCATGCCAGTTTTTAATTCCTGATAATATTCTTCTACAGAATTTTTCCCTTGTCTTAAACGCTGCAATTTTTGAAGCAATTCACGTTGACAATATGGTGGAACCCAACGCGTACGCATAGCAGTTTTCAAAGCAGCCCAAGTAGTTGGAATAGGATATAATCTACAATGTTCAGACCACCATACACATGCAAAACTAGTGAAAGCACAAACGGCAGCAGCAACTCGTCTCTCCTCAGGATATTGTAAACATGTAAATCGTTGTTCAGTTTCTAACTCCCAAGTAAGATATATATCAGGAACATATCTACCCTCAAATGGTGGAATATTCAATTTCAGTTTAGGAATATGGACATCATCTCGTACCTGAGGTGGTGGTGCAGGCCTACCATTACGAATATATACCTGAGGTCGACCTGCTGGTGGTGGTACAGGTGGCTGCACGTAGTGTTGATTTTGATCAACCTCATCCTCATAGTCTCCCACATAAGCATCCTCCTCCGCATCAGCAGCAGGAGCCACAGAAGTATCAACAGCAGCACCAACAGTTTGGCCAAACGCAAGAGGAACACGGCTTGCTCGGCGGAGGTCTGCTTCGCGACGTGGAGGTAGTCGTTGTTGTTGTTGTTGTTGTTGGAGAGGTGCGTTAGCTGCAGCGGGTGGTGGTGGTGGAAGACGCGCGAGCAATTCATTAAACTTGTTATCGAGCTTTGTTTCGAACGTCTTCTCAAAACCAGTGATCTTCTCCATGGCCTCTTCAAAATTGTTCAGCACATCTTGCACCTGTTCAGTCATCATTTGCTGAAACTTATCATGAAGCTCCTTGTTCGATAAATTCTCCCAGTCAATCTCGTCGGCTTGTGATCCTGGCATGGTTAGCAGTAATAGAAACACACAAGAATATGATCCTACAGACTACGAACAAGTGGTGGTGGTGGGTGTCACAAATCCGTCAAGCAAATCTCAAATTCTTACCAGTTCTTACCCAGCAGCAGGTGGTGATCGGCAACCGTTGTAGTCAAAAACTCTCAAAGCTTGGATAGAGCGATTACCAGGGAGAGTAAAACGCACGGCGTAGATGTATGTGGAGCTGGGAAGGCTTATAATATGGTAGCAAAAAGGGTCAGCAATAATCAATTCAGAGATGCAAAGTTGAATAAACGCTCAACGACGGTACTGTGCTGGTCCTAGGCTAGACTGTGCTAGAGACGCGAGCCTAGAACACTAACAAAATCACGGCGCGGCACGTAAACAAGGGAAAAGCACACTCTGGAATTTTTTTTTTCGCTCTTTTTTTTTTGCGCTCTTTTTTTTTTGCGCTGCTTTTTTTTT
>NW_021312109.1:0-2284 GCF_002162155.2 Triticum dicoccoides
GACGAATCTAGCCCGGATGCCAGATCCACGGCCACCGCCGCCGTCCATCGCATTGCGGAGAATCCCATTGGAGGACCTCGCCAACCCTGGGTTCGCCTGCTGCCACCGCACAGCCAGGACGCCGCCATGGCTGCCGCGTGAAAACCCCGAACGAGGCGCCCCAGCCGCCTGATGAGAGATCCATCGCTTCCCTCCTGCCCTAGCCCTTTAGGCGTCGGGCGCCACCACCACCGCAGCCAGCGCCGGCTGCAGCGGCAGCAGCGATCTGCCTCGCGGGAAGGCTGGCGGTGCGAGGAATTAGGTCCCCTTTGCGTCGCCCTGGGTGGCAGCGCGAGGGGGTCATGAGAGGGGGACGAGGATCCCCTGCCGTGGCCAAGCCTACCTTTGAGTCACTGACACACGGGTCCCACAAAGCATGGGGCCCACCTGTCAGTGACTCAAAGGCAGGGTATGGCAGGGATTGCAAAGTCAGAGGATCCACGTCCACGAGAGGGAGGGGTCCGTTTGAGTTCTGTTGTATCTAGTTCGTTCGTACTACTGTGATGTACAGCCATGCAACATACGAATATACGTTTTGTCAGCTTTGGGTGCAGCTCCATGTCACTTACGCTCTGTTTGGCATACTACCTAGCTATCCGTGATATGCATGTACTGCCTCCGTTGCAAATTATTCGTCGTGGTTTTAGTTCAAATTTAAACTAAAACTACGACTAGTAATTTGAAACGGAGGGAGTAGCTGGCACTGTGGAATATGCTGGACTCTTAATTCATGCATGTAGCATGCATAAGCTAGGGTAAACTACTAAATGTGTAAAACGTAGGTTTGGAAAACTGCTCGACACCCTAAACGGGGTGTGGCTATCTCATTATATAGAGATACCAAGGAGTACAATACAATGTTACAATATGTATACATAGGCTACGTATATATACAGTCTAACACCCTCCCTCAATCTTAACGATGGCCTGAGGTACAAAGCAAGTTAAGATTGCGCCTACAGCCTACAAACTGTGGTTGTGGAAGAGGCTTCGTGAAGATGTCAGCAAGTTGATCCTTTGATGAAATGAACTTGATACAGAGTATCTTCTGTGCAACTTGTTCCCGAACAAAATGATAGTCAACCTCAATGTGCTTCTTTCAAGCATGGAACACCGGATTAGATGAAAGATATGTAGCACCGATGTTATCACACCACAGAACTGGAGGCCGAGCTGGAGAAACTCTCAATTCCCTCAATAGAGACTATACACATATGATCTCATCAGTCGCATCAGCAACCGCTTTGTACTCAACCTCAGTACTACTGCGAGACACTATTGCTTGCTTGCGAGCATTCCAGGCGATCAAGTTAGAACCCAGGAATACCGCATAACCCCCCGTGGATCGCCTGTAATCAGGATTACTAGCCCAATCTGCATCTAAAAAAGCGGAGAGCTTACCGGAAGGTGCAGGCTGAAGGAGCAAACCACAGGAGGCAGTAAGACAGATGTAACGCAAAATACGCTTCACGGCTGACCAATGAGATGTTCTGGGTGCATGAAGATACTGGCACACGCGGTTAACTTCATATAAGACATCAGGCCTGGTAATAGTAAGGTAATGCAGACCACCAATGAGATTGCGATACTCATTAGCATCATCAGGCGAAAGAGACTCTCCATCAAGAGCAGACAACCGATCAGTGGCAGACTTCGAAGTGGTTGCATGTTTGCATTTCAGCATTCCAGCACGACGCAACAAGTCCAATGAGTACTTCTTCTGAGTAAGAGTCAATCTAGCAGAAGACCGTGAAACCTCCAGACCAAGGAAAAAATGCAGAGCACCTAGGTCCTTGATGTAGATAATGATTTGGTGCATCGATAATTGATTGATCATGCACTAGGCACATATATATAGGTATAAGGGGTGCGACCGGTATCTTGTCTCCTAAGATACACGTACATACAGAGGGAGACAGATACTACTGGTACTGCATACAGGACCCAGACCTACGTACATGCACACATGTTCAACACCCCCCGCAGTCGAAGCATTGTCGGTGACACAAAGACTGGACCGAAAGCCCTCGAAAGTCGAGGTAGGTAGTCCCTTCGTCATCACATCGGCGAACTGCTGATCGGTGGGCACATGTAGAACACGAACACGACCAAGTGCAACCTGCTCCCGGACGAAGTGGATGTCGAGCTCGATGTGCTTCGTCCGTCGGTGATGGACAGGGTTGGCAGCAAGGTACACTGCGGAGACACCTTGGTGACCTCACATAGCAACTCCTGAAGTAGCTGT
>NW_021312110.1:0-920 GCF_002162155.2 Triticum dicoccoides
AGAGGTATCTCTGGGCCCACTCGGTAGGACATCATCATAATGTGCACAATGTGACCAAGGGGTTGATCACGGGATGATGTGTTACGGAACGAGTAAAGAGACTTGCCGGTAACGAGATTGAACAAGGTATCGGTATACCGACGATCGAATCTCGGGCAAGTACCATACCGCTAGACAAAGGGAATTGTATACGGGATTGATTGAGTCCTTGACATCGTGGTTCATCCGATGAGATCATCGTGGAACATGTGGGAGCCAACATGGGTATCCAGATCCCGCTGTTGGTTATTGACCGGAGAACATCTCGGTCATGACTACATGTCTCCCGAACCCGTAGGGTCTACACACTTAAGGTTCGATGACGCTAGGGCTATAAAGGAAGTTTGTATGTGGTTACCGAATGTTGTTCGGAGTCCCAGATGAGATCCTAGACGTCACGAGGAGTTCCGGAATGGTCCGGAGGTAAAGATTTATATATAGGAAGTCCTATTTCGGCCATCGGGACAAGTTTCGGGGTCATCGGTATTGTACCGGGACCACCGGAAGGGTCCCGGGGGCCCACCGGGTGGGGCCACCTGCCCCGGGGGGCCACATGGGCTGTAGGGGGTGCGCCTTGGCCTACATGGGCCAAGGGCACCAGCCCCTAGAGGCCCATGCGCCAAGATATAGGAAAAAGGGGAGAGTCCTAAAGGGGGAAGGCACCTCCGAGGTGCCTTGGGGAGGATGGACTCCTCCCCCCCTCTTAGCCGCACCCCTTCCTTGGAGGAAGGGGCAAGGCTGCGACTCCCCCCTCTCCCCTGCCCCTATATATAGTGGAGGGGAGGGAGGGCATCCATACCTGAGCCCTTGGCGCCTCCCTCCCTCCCGTGACACCTCCTCCTCTCCCGTAGGTGCTTGGCGAAGCCCTGCAGGATTGCCAC
>NW_021312111.1:0-1706 GCF_002162155.2 Triticum dicoccoides
CAACCGCGTCAAGGGTGCTGACAACACAACATACTACCATGATGAATAGCGATGGACGATGCAGATGCGAAGGAGGATAACACTTTCTCATATTTCACCTTAGCGAGGCCAAGCAAATAAAATCTGGATGATCGACCGAGAGACATTTAGCACTCCGCTTCTAATGTTCTCCTTGATGTGCTAGTATAACCCATTCATAGATATGGTTTGATATCTAAAACATCAAGTAAAAGGTCGGACTTCGGGAACACAAAAATCCATAGGGGCAACTAGGGAGTAAATCCTACGAAATCCCTATGGGGGGGTGGCCAACTTCCTCAATCAAGATATTACAATAATAGGTCTTTCGGCTGGGTGGTGCTGGCCACGACATCCACTTTACCAGTTATCGAGGAACCAATATTATAGTTCTTGGGAAATATTCCAACCATCATATCTGCCTGAGATTCAGATCTGGTTGGTGTCAGGATATTCCAGACTCATCGAGTCTAGGAAGAAAAACGGCAGTTTGCAACACAAATTGACGAGATGACGTTGCGAGATTCTCGGGAAATGAACTACGATAGCAGGCTCCAAAACATGAGCTGGTTCTGCTACAAACATGTGAACACGTTGTCCCAGACAAGCATGACCACGTGGTAGTCTTATAACAAAACACTACCGAGTTCAGGAGGGGGAACCATCAACGAGGGTATCGAAGTTCTTTCATAAGTCCGGATTAGCTCTTATGAAGGAACTCCTTCTCCTTGAACAAATCAATCAGTGGCTTGGTGTGCTAGGGATACATATAGATTGAAGGTTGCAAGTCTTCAAACCACAGAATACTTCGCACGTGTGCATGACTGATTTGGGATGATTCCAAGGAAACAAAACAATCTTCCTCGAATTCATGGCGGCAACTTGCATCATATGCACATGAATCAGGGAAAGTCACTACTTTCATCCAAACATATGCTTCATGAACGAAACACGAAGAAATGCTTACACAAGTTTTCAACACTAGGTTGATGTTCAACATGAATCATGGGGAGACAAAATGCTGCTGATGGGCTCAACAACAACTCATCGGAATTTCCATATCACTGGATTTCCACCATCATGTGAACACGGTGATAGCATTGGTCAGAACCAAAAGATATAATGGTGTATGCTCGAGGGATCAACCACGAGGAAGACAACATTACGAGCATCGTTGGTGCTGATTTGATTTGACGATAGCCCACACTCAAATCAAAGGATTGATAAGACAATAAGTCCAGCAACTGATCACAAGGACCAATCGATGAAGATATCATCTTTCTTCAACACACACTACACAAGAATATCCCTTTGGAACGAACTAAGTCAGACAAGCTTTTATCTTCCAACTCTCCAAGTTGTTGTCTAGCTTAACCAACTAGCTCAGGGATATCTAACACCGATTCTTGGAGAGAAGGTGGTTCACAAGAAACCAACTTGATCACGGGCTCAACATAACGGTCAGGTGACGACCTGGTGATACTTCCGAGAAGACATTCAGAAAATCACGAACCACCGGTATGTTACTAAGCTCGAGAACAATCTCGCTTTTGAGGGCAAGACGATATGATCAAATGAGTGAGGACTTGACAAGATCCTAACTCATCAATCGAAGGGTGCACCGAAATAAGGACTAGGTAGCACGATAAGTCTTAGAAGGATGATTCAAAAACCAACATGCTAAGAAT
>NW_021312112.1:0-909 GCF_002162155.2 Triticum dicoccoides
CAAACGAAGAACAAGCAAGAAACTAAGATTGCAATCTGGATATTGCGAATATAAGATGAAAGCTTTATTGATCAAGGTGGGGTTCTGTGACGCCTTTGTCTGGTCGTTGAACACAAACGAAGTACGCGAAGTTGCAGCTATGGCGAACTTTTAATCTAAACAAAACCCAAAGTCTAAACGATGCCCTAAGGGCTGTATATATGGAGGAAGAGGGGGGAATTTCGTGGCCCTTGGTGGAGGGGTCCGAAATCAACCCTATCTCTTGTTTCCCCACACATACGGACTCTAAAAATAGCCTATACTTATGTATTTCGAAATTACATGGCCCTGGCCCAATAATAAGGTGACGCAGCACCTAAAATAGCCTCGGGACGAAATTTATGAAGTGGCATCTTGTATATTTCGTCCAAGGCTTCATGCACCCATTATGGTGGCTTCAAAGTCCTGAAATCATCACTTGTAACTCTGTTCTTGTTCCCGTTGCGCATGCCATCATCTCCATGCTTGTTCTTGCTCCAATGTTCATCCTTCTCCAAGCTAGCCCTTCATTTGTAAGCAAAACAAATGTATCCAATTTAGGCAGCATCATATTCTCATGAACATTAGAATCATTACCAAGAAACGAAAGTACCTGGTAATTTAGTTGGCGTGCACGAGCTCTAGTAATTGGTCCAGTATGTATAGCAGCAGGGGCTGTGGGTGTAACAATTGTATTGATGTCCTCATCATCCTCCCCTTCTTGAAATGAAGTCGTCCTCGACGGAACTTCATCTTCCTCACCCAAATAAGGCTTCAAATCTGCAATGTTAAAAGTGGGACTAACCCCAAAATCTGCAGGCAGCTCAAGTTTATATGCATTATCATTTATTTTCTCTAACACCTTAAAGGGACCATCAGCACGTGGCATTA
>NW_021312113.1:0-1048 GCF_002162155.2 Triticum dicoccoides
CTACCTTTACCAAATCGTGTTCACACACTTAACTCTCAGCATCAGAACATATCGTGACACTCCAATTCATTCCCAATGAATCAGACCTGACACAACTCTAAGCAATAGCAGGCATAGCATGGTAGGAACACATCAGTGGCTTCAATCAACTCCTACACATGCTAGTGGGTTTCAACTATTTACTGTGGCAATGACAGGTCATGCAGAGGAATGGGTTCAACTACCGCAGCACAAAGTAGCAGATGAACCGTTGTTGTCCTAATGCAATAACTGAGAGCAGGAGCGAGAGAGTAGGGTTTTATCAAAATGAACAAGGGGGTTTGCTTGCCTGGTAAATCAACAAGGGAGGCACTGCTTCACAGACAGGTACTCTGGAACGTCTCCGGAGCAGGACCTATCGAGAAGGAACGGTGCCGGCAATCAAAACACAATCATATGCAACAATATGATGCATGAGCACGGCATGTAGATGTGATGCTGTTTGAGCTAATGCAACTAGTAAACATTTGGTTTGAAGTCCATTTGAACCAAAGGTTCAAATGCATTTCTAAATTAAGTCTCTTATATATGCCATAATGTGTTTTCCCATATTCAGCATGTATAAGTTGGTTTTTCATGCATGAAACTAGTACAGATGGAAAGATTGCATTTTTCTGATAATTTTTCATATATAAATTATTTTAATCTGAGCTACGGTTGAATTGTTATGAATTTTTGAAGTTTAAAACAATTTCTGGAATTTTCTGATTAAATTTAAATCCAGAATTCATATATTGCGTCAGCATTGAGTAAGCATGACGTCAGCAGTCAACTGGGCTGGTCCGGGTCAAACCTGACGTGTGGGGTCCACACGTCAGTGACAGGGGGTTAAACAGGGGTTAAATTAACTTAATTAAAAGGTTAGGGGGCACCGGGGCCCACATGTCAGCCTCAGGGGGTTAATTAACAGTGATTAGCACTAAGCTAACCACCTGCCGACGGGGCCCACTCGTCAGGCCGGCGAGGTCGTCGGCGGCGACCTCTGGACGCGGCGGCGTCCGCGAAACAG
>NW_021312114.1:0-1677 GCF_002162155.2 Triticum dicoccoides
TTGCATTTGGTTATTCGTTTGTAGTGTGCATTGTTCGTGTATATTGACTCCTTTGATTCGCATCAAAACAATTCTTACTAAGACTTTGCCCCACCTTAATTTATTTTTGTGGTCCACCTCTAGGATAATCCTATACAAAAAACCAGTGTCTGTCCCTCTGCCTGACGCGAAATGGTGCACTTCTTCAGACATTGGTGATGCGGGTGGGGACTCCATGATGGCGTCATCTTGAGTGAACATGGCGAGGAGCTTGCCGACGACGTGCATTTACACAGTGGGCGGGCACACGTGGTCCTTCCTGTTGGGGAACGTAGCAGAAATTCAAAATTTTCCTACGTGTCACCAAGATCTATCTATGGAGAAACTAGCAACGAGGGGAAGGAGAGTGCATCTACATACCCTTGTAGATCGCTAAGCGGAAGCGTTCAAGAGAACGGGGTTGAAGGAGTCGTACTCGTCGTGATCCAAATCACCGGAGATCCTAGTGCCGAACGGACGGCACCTCCGCGTTCAACACACGTACAGCCCGGTGACGTCTCCCACGCCTTGATCCAGCAAGGAGAGAGGGAGAGGTTGAGGAAGACTCCATCCAGCAGCAGCACAACGGCGTGGTGGTGATGGAGGAGCGTGGCAATCCTGCAGGGCTTCGCCAAGCACCGCGGGAGAGGAGGAGTAGGGAGAGAGGTAGGGCTGCACCAAGAGGGAGAGGTTCTCGTGTCTTGGGCAGCCCCAAAACCCCCACTATTTATAGGAGGAGGGGAGGGGGCTGCGCCCCCTCTAGGGTTCCCTCCCCAGGGGTGGCGGCAGCCCCCAGATGGCATCTGGTGCGGCCAGAAGGGGGAGAGGGGGGAGGCGCACCTAGGGTGGGCCTTAGGGCCCATCTGCCCTAGGGTTTGCCCCCTTCCCCACTTCCCTTGCGCCTTGGGCCCTGTGGGGGGGCGCACCAGCCCACCTGGGGCTGGTCCCCTCCCACACTTGGCCCATGATGCCCTCCAAGGTTGGTGGCCCCACTTGGTGGACCCCCGGGACCCTCCCGGTGGTCCCGGTACGTTACCGGAAAAACCCGAAACTTTTCCGGTGACCAAAACAGGACTTCCCATATATAAATCTTTACCTCCGGACCATTCCGGAACTCCTCGTGACGTCCGGGATCTCATCCGGGACACCGAACAATATTCGGTAACCACATACAAACTTCCTTTATAACCCTAGCGTCATCGAACCTTAAGTGTGTAGACCCTACGGGTTCGGGAGACATGTAGACATGACCGAGACGTTCTCCGGTCAATAACCAACAGCGGGATCTGGATACCCATGTTGGCTCCCACATGTTCCATGATGATCTCATCGGATGAACCACGATGTCAAGGACTCAATCGATCCCGTATACAATTCCCTTTGTCTAGCGGTATTGTACTTGCCCGAGATTCGATCGTCGGTATACCGATACCTTGTTCAATCTCGTTATCGGCAAATCTCTTTACTCGTTCCGTAACACATCATCCCGTGATCAACCCCTTGGTCACATTGTGCACATTATGATGATGTCCTACCGAGTGGGCCCAGAGATACCTCTCCGTTTACACGGAGTGACAAATCCTAGTCTCGATTCGTGCCAACCCAACAGACACTTTCAGAGATACCTGTAATGCACCTTTATAGCCACCCAGTTACGTT
>NW_021312115.1:0-6023 GCF_002162155.2 Triticum dicoccoides
ATTTACCATGTGATTAACACTCGATGAGTTCTGGGTTTGATCATGTTATGCTTGTGAGAGAGGTTATAGTCAACGGGTCTGAACCTTTCAGATCCGTGTGTGCTTTACAAATCTCTATGTCATCTCCTAGATGCAGCTACCACGTTCTATTTGGAGCTATTCCAAATAACTGTTCTACTTGGAGCTATTCTAAATTGTTGCTCCATTATACGTATCCGGTATCTCTACTCAGAGCTATCCGGATAGGTGTTAAGCTTGCATCAACGTAACCCTTTACGACGAACTCTTTTACCACCTCCATAATTGAGAAAATTCCTTAGTCCACTAGTTACTAAGGATAACTTTGACCGCTGTCCTGTGATCCATTCTTGGATCACTCTTGTACCCCTTGACTGACTCATGGTAATGCACACTTCAGGTGCGGTACACAGCATAGCATACTGTAGAGCCTATGTCTTAAGCATAGAGGACGACCTTCGTTCCTTTCTCTCTATTCTGCCATGGTCGAGCTTTAAGTCTTAACTTCATACCTTACAACTCAGGCAAGAACTCCTTCTTTGACTGATCCATCTTGAACACCTTCAAGATCACGTCAAGGCATGTGCTCATTTGAAAGTACTATTAAGCGTTTTGATCTATCCTTATAGATCTTGATGCTCAATGTTCAAGTAGCTTAATCCAGGCTTTTCCATTGAAAACACTTTCCAAATAACCCTATATGCTTTCCAGAAATTCTACGTCATTTCTGATCATTAATATGTCAACAACATATACTCATCAGAAATTCTATAGTGCTCCCACTCACTTCTTTGGAAATACAAGTTTCTCATAAACTTTGTATACACCCAAAATCTTTGATCATCATCAAAGCACACATTCCAACTCCGAGATGCTCACTCCAGTCCTCAGAAGGATTGCTGGAGCTTTGCATACTTATTAGCATATTTCAGGATAGACAAAACCTTCCGGTTGTATCACATACAACCTTTCTTCAAGAATCGTCGAGGAAACAATGTTTTGACATCCTATCTGCAAGATTTCATAAATAATGCAGTAATTGCTAATATAATTCCAACAGACTCTTAGCATCGCTACGAGTGAGAAAGTCTCATCGTAGTCAACTCCTTGAACTTGTCGAAAAACATCTTAACGACAAGTCGAGCTTTCTTAATGGTGACATTTACCATCATTGTCCGTCTTCCTTTTAAAATCCATCTGCACTCAACAGCCTTACGACCATCGAGTCGTTCTGCCAAAGTCTACACTTTGTTTTCATACATGGATCCTCTCTCGGATTATATGGCCTCGAGCCATTTATCGGAATCCAGGCCCACCATCGCTTCTCCATAGCTCGTAGGTTCATCGTTGTCTAGCAACATGACTTCCAAGACAGGGTTACGTACCACTTTGAAGTAGTATGCATCCTTGTCCTCCCACGAGGTTTGGTAGTGACTTGATCTGAAGTTTCATGATCACTATCATAAGCTTCCACTTCAATTGGTGTAGGTGCCACAGGAACAACTCCCTGTGCCCTGTCACACACTAGTTGAAGAGACGGTTCAATAACCTCATCAAGTCTCCACCATCCTCCCACTCAATTCTTTCAAGAGAAACTTTTCCTCGTGAAAGGACCCGATTCTAGAAACAATCCCTTATTGCTTTCGGATCTAAGACAGGAGGTATACCCAACTGTTTTGGGTGTCCTATGAAGATGCATTTTATCCGCTTTGGGTTCGAGCTTATCAGCCTGAAACTTTTCCACATAAGCGTCGCAGCCCCAAACTTTTAAGAAATGACAGTTTAGGTTTCTCTAAACCATAGTTCATACGGTGTCATATCATCGGAATTACGTGGTGCCCTATTTAAAGTGAATGTGGTTGTCTCTAATGCCTAACCCATAAACTATCGTGGTAATTTGATAAGAGACATCATGGTATGCATCATATCCAATAGGGTGCAGTTATGATGTTCGGACACACCATCACACTATGGTGTTCCAGGCTGTATTAGTTGTGAAACAATTTCCACAATGCCTTAATTCTGTGCCAAACTCGTAATTCAGATATTCATCTCTATGATCATATCATAGATATTTTATCCTCTTGTCACGACGATCTTTCAACTTCACCCTGAAATTACTTGAACCTTTCAATAATTCAGACTCGTGATTCATCAAGTAAATATACTCAACATCTACTCGAATCATCTGTGAAGTAAGAACATAACGATATTCACTGCATGCCTCAGCACTCATTGGACTGCACACATCAAAATGTGTTACTTCCAACAAGTTGCTATCTTGTTCCATCTTACTGAAAACGAGGCTTTTCAGTCATCTTGCCCATGTGGTATGATTTGCATGTCCCAAGTGATTCAAAATCAAGTGAGTCAAAACGGTCCATTTGCATGGAGTTTCTTCATGCATATACACCAATAGACATGGTTCGCATGTCTCAAACTTTTCAAAAACGAGTGAGCCCAAAGAACCATCAATATGGAGCTTCTTCATGCGTTTTATACCGATATGACTTACGTGGCAGTGCCACAAGTAGGTGGTACTATCATTACTATCTTTTGGCATGAACATGTGTATCACTACGATCGAGATTCAATAAACCATTCAGGTTTAATACTAATATCTTTGGTAGAGGGAGCGTGCGATGCTTGATCATATCAAGCTTGGAAAAACTTCCAACACATATCGTCAGCTCACCTTTAGCTAGTCTCGGTTTATTCCGTAGCCTTTTGTTTCGAGTTACTAACACTTAGCAACCGAACCGGTATCTAATACCCTGGTGCTACTAGGAGTACTAGCAAAGTACACATTAACACAATGTATATCCAATATACTTCTATCGACCTTGCCAGCCTTCTTATCTACCAAGTATCTACGGTAATTCTGCTCTAGTGGTTGTTCCCCTTATTACAGAAGCACTTAGTCTCGGGTTTGGGTTTTACCTTGGGTTTCTTCACTAGAGCAGCAGCTGATTTGCCGTTTCATGAAGTATCCCTTCTTGCCCTTGCCCTTCTTGAAACTAGTGGTTTCACCAACCATCAACAATTGATGCTCCTTCTTGATTTCTACTTTCGCGATGTCAAACAACGCGAATACCTCAAGGATCATCATATCTATCCCTGATATGTTATAGTTCATCACGAAGCTCTAACAGCTTGGTGGCAATGACTTTGGAGAACCATCACTGTCTTATCTGGAAGATCAACTCCCACTCGATTCAAATGATTGTTGTACTCAGACAATCTGAGCACAAGCTCAACAATTGAGCTTTTCTCCTTAGTTTGCAGGTTAAGAAAGTCATCGGAGGTCTTATACCTCTTGACATGGGCACGAGCCTGAAATCCCAATTTCAGCCCTCAAAACATCTCATATGTTTCGCGATGTTTCAAAAACGTCTTTGGTGCCTCAACTCTAAACCGTTTAACTGAACTATCACGTAGTTATCAAAACGTGTATGTCCGATGTTCGCAACATCCACAGACGACGTTTGGGGTTCAGCACACTGAGCGGTGCATTAAGGACATAAGCTTTCTACTGTCCGCATAATCGCTACTATCAACTTTCAACTATTTTTTTTTCTCTAGGAACATATCTAAACAGTAGAACTATAGCGTGAGCTACGACATAATTTGCAAAAACCTCTTGACTATGTTCAGGATAATTAAGTTCATCTAAGTGATTACATGATCCGAGTCAAACTAGGCCATGTCCGATCATCACGTGAGACGGACTAGTCATCATCGGTGAACATCTTCATGTTGATCGTATCTTCTATACGACTCATGTTCGACCTTTCGGTCTCCGTGTTCCGAGGCCATGTCTGTACATGCTAGGCTCGTCAAGTTAACCCTAAGTGTTTCGCGTGTGTAAATCTGTCTTACACCCGTTGTATGTGAACGTTAGAATCTAACACCCGATCATCACGTGGTGCTTCGAAACACGAACTGTCGCAACGGTGCACAGTTAGGGGAGAACACTTCTTGAAATTGTTGTAAGGGATCATCTTATTTACTACCGTCGTTCTAAGCAAATAAGATGTATAAACATGATAAACATCACATGCAATCAAATAGTGACATGATATGGCCATCATCACTTTGCTCCTTTTGATCTCCATCTTCGGGGCTCCATGATCATCATCGTCACTGGCATGACACCATGATCTCCATCATCATGATCTCCATCATCGTGTCTTCATGAAGTTGCCTCGCCAACTATTACTTCTACTACTATGGCTAACGGTTAGCAATAAAGTAAAGTAATTACATGACATTTAAGTTGACACGCAGGTCACAAATAAATAAAGACAACTCCTATGGCTCCTGCCGGTTGTCATACTCATCGACATGCAAGTCGTGATTCCTATTACAAGAACATGATCAATCTCATACATCACATATATCATTCATCACATCCTTTTTGGCCATATCACATCACATAGCATACCCTGCAAAAACAAGTTAGACGTCCTCTAATTGTTGTTTGCATGTTTTACGTGGCTGCTATGGGTTTCTAGCAAGAACGTTTCTTACCTACGCATGAACCACAATGTGATATGCCAATTGCTATTTACCCTTCATAAGGACCCTTTTCATCGAATCCGATCCGACTAAAGTGGGAGAGACAGACACCCGCCAGCCACCTTATGCAACTAGTGCATGTTTGTCGGTGGAACCGGTCTCACGTAAGCGTACGTGTAAGGTTGGTCCGGGCCGCTTCATCCCACGATGCCGCCGAATCAAGATAAGACTAGTAACGGCAAGCATATTGAACAATATCGACGCCCACAACTACTTTGTGTTCTACTCGTGCAAAGAATCTACGCAATAGACCTAGCTCATGATGCCACTGTTGGGGAACGTAGCAGAAATTCAAAAAATTTCTTACGAATCACCAAGATCTATCTATGGAGAGACCAGCAACGAGTAGAAAGGAGAGTGTATCTACATACCCTTGTAGATCGCTAAGCGGAAGCGTTCAAGTGAACGGGGTTGATGGAGTCGTACTCGTCGTGATTCAGATCACCGATGATCCTAGTGCCGAACGGACGGCACCTCCGCGTTCAACACACGTACAGCTCGACGATGTCTCCCATGCCTTGATCCAGCAAGGAGAGAGGGAGAGGTTGAGGAAGACTCCATCCAGCAGCAGCACAACGGCGTGGTGGTGATGGTGGAGCGTGGCAATCCTGCAGGGCTTCGCCAAGCACCTACGGGAGAGGAGGAGGTGTCACGGGAGGGAGGGAGGCGCCAAGGGCTCAGGTATGGATGCCCTCCCTCCCCTCCACTATATATAGGGGCAGGGGAGAGGGGGGAGGCGCAGCCTTGCCCCTTCCTCCAAGGAAGGGGTGCGGCTAAGAGGGGGGGAGAGTCCATCCTCCCCAAGGCACCTCGGAGGTGCCTTCCCCTTTTAGGACTCTCCCCTTTTTCCTATATCTTGGCGCATGGGCCTCTAGGGGCTGGTGCCCTTGGCCCATGTAGGACAAGGCGCACCCCCTACAGCCCATGTGGCCCCCCGGGGCAGGTGGCCCCACCCGGTGGGCCCCCGGGACCCTTCTGGTGGTCCCGGTACAATACCGATGATCCCGAAACTTGTCCCGATGGCCGAAACAGGACTTCCTATATATAAATCTTTACCTCCGGACCATTCCGGAACTCCTCGTGACGTCCGGGATCTCATCCGGGACTCCGAACAACATTCGGTAACCACATACAAACTTCCTTTATAACCCTAGCGTCATCGAACCTTAAGTGTGTAGACCCTACGGGTTCGGGAGACATGTAGTCATGACCGAGATGTTCTCCGGTCAATAACCAACAGCGGGATCTGGATACCCATGTTGGCTCCCACATGTTCCACGATGATCTCATCGGATGAACCACGATGTCAAGGACTCAATCAATCCCGTATACAATTCCCTTTGTCTAGCGGTATGGTACTTGCCCGAGATTCGATCGTCGGTATACCGATACCTTGTTCAATCTCGTTACCGGCAAGTCTCTTTACT
>NW_021312116.1:0-836 GCF_002162155.2 Triticum dicoccoides
GTCGCCGCCGCCGTCTCGGCCCGCCTCCGCCCAAACCAAGCCTCCCTCCGCGTTCCTGGTGCCACGAGGGTGCCGCCGGGCCCCTCAGGTGGCCTCCCCGTGCCCCGCAGCCCGATCCCGCTCGCGCCCGAACCCCGGCCGCCGCCGCGAGCCTTGCTCCGGCGAGCTTCGGCCGTCCCCGCTCCTCCCACCTGTCCCACCAGATGCGCGAGAGCCCGGGCTACGCCCCGGTGCTCTCAGACGCCGTCCCCGTGGCCTGTGGCGCGGACTCCGCCGCGTCCAGAGGTCGCCGGCGACGAGCCCCCGTCGCCTGAGCCCTGCCAGGTGGGGCCGGCCGTCAGGTGATTAGCTTAGTGCTAATCACCGTTAACTAACCCCCCCTGACGCTGACCAGTGGGCCCGAACCCCCCCTAACCTTTTAATTAAATTAAATTAACCCCTGTTAACCCCCCTGTCACTGACGTGTGGGTCCCACACGTCAGGTTTGACCCGGACCAGCCCAGTTGACCGCTGACGTCGTGCTGACGTCATGCTGACGCAATTATATATTTTCTGGAATTAAAATAATTCAGAAAATCCAGAAAATGATTTAAACTTCAAAAATTCATAGAAATTCAACCGTAGCTCAGATTGAAATAATTTATATATGAAAAATTATCAGAAAAATGCAATCTTTCCATCTGTACTAGTTTCATGCATGAAAAACCAACTTATACATGCTGAATATGGGAAAACACATTAGGGCATATATAAGAGACTTAATTTAGAAATGCATTTGAACCTTTGGTTCAAATGGACTTCAAACCAAATGTTTACTAGATGCATTAGCTCAAACA
>NW_021312117.1:0-1670 GCF_002162155.2 Triticum dicoccoides
AATTACTGAGGTGCCCACACACCTTATCCAGGTGCTACACATAATCAGAGGGTTCAGTGGCGTCCCTAAATTACGTCGAGGAAGGAGATGTCTCCAACGGTGGCGGCAGTATGGCCAATGGCTTTCGTGTCGACGTCGGAGCTTGTGCAGGTTCAGCGGAAGATGATGGTCATTTTTATGCATAACTGTTTTGACAAATATGTGATGCAAACTTTTTTAGAAATTTGTGATTAACATTTTTTAAGTACACGATGAATATTTTTTAAATACAAATAACTTTCTTTAAATATGCAGTGAATATGTTTTGATCCGGGCGCCGAGATCCCCGCCGCCACCTTCCCATGCACCCGCCCGGGCTTTGCCGATGGCCGTCTCTGGTGGCGGCGAGGGAGGGAAGGGGGACGAGGTGAGGCGGCACGATGAAAGATCAGATCGCCCCCGATGCGCCTGGGAGGCAACACGAGGGCCACATGGGAGGGAGGGCGTCATGGGCTATGTCAGTTTGATCAATGAGTAATCAAGTTTTTTCCCCAAAAGAAAAGAAAATAATAAATGAAAGATACTCCCTCTATCCCATAATATAAGAGCATTTTTCACAGTAGAGTAGTGTAAATAACACTTATATTATGGGACGGAGGGAGTCGAAGATAATGATGCTAAAATATTAAAAACGAGTAGGAATTAATTACGAGTAATAAATGGATAAACATGTGTCTGTCGCCTGCCGCCGTGTAGCCACAATTCCATATATCGTGTCCGTTACACAAAACTGGTTCGCTCCCAAAGACCGGATTTTTTTTCTTCTTCATCCCCCAGCTTTACTCCGCCCCTTGTGTGTTCGTTTCTTTCCCACAAGTCTTGCTTGGTAGCGAATTCTCTGCTGCTTTAGGGCCCTCGCCTATTCTAATCAATATGCTCCCTTCAGTGATCGTCGATCTGTAGTTATGGCCAACGCGGGTGTCAACAATGTTCCCGCCGCCGGCAAGTGGGGAGCCGTCCCCGCCATGGCCTCCGTGGAAGGCGAGGCGCAGTCCCCACCGCCCTCGTCCAGGTGCAACACATCGTCGGAGTCGGAGGGGTTTCTGACAGGCACCGAGGAAGGGAATGGATCGGGTGTGGTGCTGGCGCCCCTGCTGCGGTGCTGCCAGCTGAAGCGGCGGCGGCGGCAGTGTGGTCCCTCTCTTTCCGGTCCGCGTCGGAGTGGGGGATGGATCCGCGAAAGGGTATGGAGGACACCATATCGCTGCGCCCGGGCCGATAGCTACCCCATGCACTTCTTTGCCGTGTTCGACGGCCACGGCGACCCCCAGGTAACCTTCCAAGCCACCTCCAGGTCTAATGGTCGGCACCATCCACGCTCTTTCCGCTACACCTTTGATTTGCTTGCTACATCGTGGTGCAGTGTCGGCCCTGTGCAGGGACCAGATGCACGTCATACTTGTGGAGGAGCTGGTAGGCACGGTAACAGACTACCTGAAGGAGCACCCGGAAAAGGCTGACGAGGCGGAGCGTCGTGCGTGGGAGGCGGCACTGAAGCGGGATGGGGCAGTCGGCATCGGGATGGCCCATCATGGGGTCCACCCACCATCGTGGTGGAGCTCCTGGTGCGCGCCAGAAACCTCATCGCCACCTGTGGAGACTCCCGTGCCGTGCTCTGCCGCGCTGGTAAC
>NW_021312118.1:0-1670 GCF_002162155.2 Triticum dicoccoides
AATTACTGAGGTGCCCACACACCTTATCCAGGTGCTACACATAATCAGAGGGTTCAGTGGCGTCCCTAAATTACGTCGAGGAAGGAGATGTCTCCAACGGTGGCGGCAGTATGGCCAATGGCTTTCGTGTCGACGTCGGAGCTTGTGCAGGTTCAGCGGAAGATGATGGTCATTTTTATGCATAACTGTTTTGACAAATATGTGATGCAAACTTTTTTAGAAATTTGTGATTAACATTTTTTAAGTACACGATGAATATTTTTTAAATACAAATAACTTTCTTTAAATATGCAGTGAATATGTTTTGATCCGGGCGCCGAGATCCCCGCCGCCACCTTCCCATGCACCCGCCCGGGCTTTGCCGATGGCCGTCTCTGGTGGCGGCGAGGGAGGGAAGGGGGACGAGGTGAGGCGGCACGATGAAAGATCAGATCGCCCCCGATGCGCCTGGGAGGCAACACGAGGGCCACATGGGAGGGAGGGCGTCATGGGCTATGTCAGTTTGATCAATGAGTAATCAAGTTTTTTCCCCAAAAGAAAAGAAAATAATAAATGAAAGATACTCCCTCTATCCCATAATATAAGAGCATTTTTCACAGTAGAGTAGTGTAAATAACACTTATATTATGGGACGGAGGGAGTCGAAGATAATGATGCTAAAATATTAAAAACGAGTAGGAATTAATTACGAGTAATAAATGGATAAACATGTGTCTGTCGCCTGCCGCCGTGTAGCCACAATTCCATATATCGTGTCCGTTACACAAAACTGGTTCGCTCCCAAAGACCGGATTTTTTTTCTTCTTCATCCCCCAGCTTTACTCCGCCCCTTGTGTGTTCGTTTCTTTCCCACAAGTCTTGCTTGGTAGCGAATTCTCTGCTGCTTTAGGGCCCTCGCCTATTCTAATCAATATGCTCCCTTCAGTGATCGTCGATCTGTAGTTATGGCCAACGCGGGTGTCAACAATGTTCCCGCCGCCGGCAAGTGGGGAGCCGTCCCCGCCATGGCCTCCGTGGAAGGCGAGGCGCAGTCCCCACCGCCCTCGTCCGGGTGCAACACATCGTCGGAGTCGGAGGTGTTTCTGACAGGCACCGAGGAAGGGAATGGATCGGGTGTGGTGCTGGCGCCCCTGCTGCGGTGCTGCCAGCTGAAGCGGCGGCGGCGGCAGTGTGGTCCCTCTCTTTCCGGTCCGCGTCGGAGTGGGGGATGGATCCGCGAAAGGGTATGGAGGACACCATATCGCTGCGCCCGGGCCGATAGCTACCCCATGCACTTCTTTGCCGTGTTCGACGGCCACGGCGACCCCCAGGTAACCTTCCAAGCCACCTCCAGGTCTAATGGTCGGCACCATCCACGCTCTTTCCGCTACACCTTTGATTTGCTTGCTACATCGTGGTGCAGTGTCGGCCCTGTGCAGGGACCAGATGCACGTCATACTTGTGGAGGAGCTGGTAGGCACGGTAACAGACTACCTGAAGGAGCACCCGGAAAAGGCTGACGAGGCGGAGCGTCGTGCGTGGGAGGCGGCACTGAAGCGGGATGGGGCAGTCGGCATCGGGATGGCCCATCATGGGGTCCACCCACCATCGTGGTGGAGCTCCTGGTGCGCGCCAGAAACCTCATCGCCACCTGTGGAGACTCCCGTGCCGTGCTCTGCCGCGCTGGTAAC
>NW_021312119.1:0-1496 GCF_002162155.2 Triticum dicoccoides
GCTACCGGAGTAGCTGC
This sequence comes from Triticum dicoccoides, assembly GCF_002162155.2. Lineage (NCBI taxonomy): Eukaryota > Viridiplantae > Streptophyta > Magnoliopsida > Poales > Poaceae > Triticum > Triticum dicoccoides. Next base: position 18 of record NW_021312119.1, read on the forward strand.
CCCTCGGACGGCCCATCTCGCGAAAAACATCCCAGGAAGATCCAGTGGCCAGGAACGGCCAGCACATGAAAACGAATGGTCAAGATGTTGAGTGCGTGAGAGGGCTGGGATGATGCTCAGTTTTAATATATCTAAATATAGGTATAACACTTCATTCTCCAATAATTTTAGAGACTGGCTGTGCTTTTGTTGCGGTGATTTTTGCAAATGAATTTGATGATAGACCAGCTCTGCACGATCTGAAGAAGGAAGCATGGGGTATTTCTAAGCTAATGGATAGCTTCAGAGTTTCAAAGATTAGACGTTCGGCTAATGAGGTGGTCCATCTAATAGCCAAGTTTAGTTTTGATAACAGAGTGGATGGGATTCTTGTTAATGTTGTACTGCCCTATGTGGTGAACTCTGTAATGAATGATTGTAACACGTCCTTTGGTTAATTAATATATGAGGTGGTGTTTAAAATAAATTTGAGAGAGAAATTTTCTTGTCAGTTCAACAAATGTGTCTGTGTTGATTTTGGAGATCGCTGCGATAGAGGTAGAAATATCCGATAGAGGTAGAAATTTTCTTATCAATTCAACAAATGTGTCTGTAATGAATACTATGTTGTCACTGATGCATCCATCAGGTGATAAAGTAAGCCCGGGAAAGCAATGATATGACACTGATCCTATTGTGGGGGATTGACATCATCTCCCAGGGCCCTACACACCCACATATCGAGCGAGGCGCACGTACGCACATAATTCCCCATGGAGCTCGGTTAAATTGGACGCAGCAGCAGTCCGACGGCGGGCCGGAGGAGGATCTGTGGCACCATCTCGTCCGGCACGTACGGTGTCAATCGGTGAATACATATGCATGGAATTTAGGTGGTTCGGATCCTAAAAATACTACTACTACCATCAGGAAGTAATTAGTGTGCCCACAAGGAGTCCGACTTGATACCTGCTTCGACTCCAACTCGGCAACTCGTGCTCTAAAATAGACACCCTGCGATCACAAGCTGGTCGATTCCATGTTGCCGGATTGCCGTTGCCCATCTATCTGTAACGATGGGGCGTCATCTTCGTCACCATCTTCGTCTATCCATGACGACGGGACGTCGTCGTCGCCATCTTCGTCGCGTTGAGGCTCAGAGCAGCAGCCACAGCAGGGAGATCCCTAGGGAGATGCTCCAAGAGATCCTAGTGAAGCTGCCGACAAAGGACGTGGCCCGGTGCTGCTGCGTCTCGAGGCTGTGGCGCAGTGTCGTCAGCGAGCCCTCCTTTCGCCATCTCCACGCCGCCAATTACGCCACCGCTTTGTCGGCGGACACAGAAGTCTTGTTCGTCTTGACGACGTGTGAGCCGGGCCGGAGCGACGGTGCCAGCATCTTCAGCATGTCTTTGGGCAAGGCCATGTTCTCCTTCGACATCCCCAGCGGCTATGACCTCGCCAACGTCTGCAACGGCCTCCTCTGCTACGTGCACGGCAGCG
>NW_021312120.1:0-1232 GCF_002162155.2 Triticum dicoccoides
TGCGACGTCTGTCGTCGTGTAAAAGCAGAGCACCAACGGCCTGCTGGCACCCTTCAACCCTTAGCTATTCCTGAATGGAAATGGGATAAAATTGGTATGGATTTCATTACCGGTTTTCCCAGGACCAAGAGAGGGAATAATGCTATTTTCGTCGTGGTCGATCGTCTTTCCAAAGTAGCCCATTTCCTACCTGTTCGAGAGAGTATAACCGCTAGTCAGCTGGCAGACTTATACATCTCCCGAATAGTGTCCCTTCATGGTGTCCCTTTGGAAATTAACTCGGATCGAGGAAGTCTTTTCACCTCTCGATTTTGGGAAAGTTTCCAAAATGCTATGGGAACCCGTCTTTCCTTTAGCACCGCTTTCCACCCTCAGTCGAGTGGTCAAGTGGAACGCGTCAACCAAGTTCTAGAAGACATGCTTCGAGCCTCTGTTATCTCATTTGGATTGGACTGGGAGAAGTGTCTTCCATTTGCCGAATTCGCTTACAACAACAGCTATCAATCTAGCTTGGGTAAAGCCCCTTTTGAAGTTCTCTATGGACGACGATGTCGAACACCCCTTAACTGGTCAGAGACCGGGGAAAGACAATTCTTTGGCACGGATATGATTCAGGAAGCAGAAGAACAAGTTCGCATCGTTCGTGAAAAGTTGAAAACAGCCCAATCTCGTCAAAAGAGTCAATATGACCGAAAACATAAGGCTATGACTTTCGAGGTTGACGAGAAGGCTTATCTTCGGGTCACCCCTCTGAAGGGAACCCATCGTTTCGGTATCAAAGGCAAATTGGTTCCAAACGAGGAGAAGTTGCCTACCAGTTGGAACTACCTCCGCACCTCTCCAGAGTTCACGATGTCTTCCACGTTTCTCAACTCAGGCGTTGCTTCTCGGATCCTATCCGTGAAGTGGACCACGAAACGCTTGATCTCCAGGATAATCTTACATATCGAGAGTACCCCATTCGTATCCTCGATCAGGCCGAGCGTACCACTCGACGCCAGAACATCAAGTTTCTCAAGGTTCAATGGTCGCACCATTCTGAGGATGAAGCAACTTGGGAAAGGGAGGATCGTCTTCGACTCGAGTACCCCGCCTTCTTCCCGGAGGAACCCAAATCTCGGGACGAGATTCTTTTGAGTGGGGGTGAGTTGTCACAACCTAGCTAGTCATGCATTAGAGTGTTGCATCATGTTTACTCTTTCATCAGAAACTTGAAATGGGGATGACAGAAC
>NW_021312121.1:0-1207 GCF_002162155.2 Triticum dicoccoides
AAGAGCTGAAACTAGTTTTTCAAGCTCATGCCCGGGTCGAGAGATATGATGTCTCCGACAAGTTCTACAGTTGTAAGATGGAGGAAAACAGTTCTGTCAGTGAGCACATCCTGAAGATGTCTGGGTTGCACAACCGTATGACCCAGCTGAACATTAACCTCCCAGATGAGGCGGTCATTGACAGAATCCTCCAGTCGCTCCCACCAAGCTACAAGAGCTTTGTGATGAACTACAACATGCAGGGGATGGAAAAGACCATTCCTGAAGTGTTCTCAATGCTGAAGTCAGCAGAGGCTGAAATCAAGAAAGAACATCAAGTGTTGATGGTCAATAAGACCACTAAGTTCAAGAAGGGCAAGGGTAAGAAGAACTTCAAGAAGGACGGCAAAGATGTTGCCACGCCTGGTAAGCCAGTTACCGGGAAGAAGTCAAAGAATGGACCTAAGCCTGAGACTGAGTGCTTTTATTGCAAGGGGAAGGGTCACTGGAAGCGGAACTGCCCCAAATACTTAGCGGATAAGAAGGCCGGCAACACCAAAGGTATATTTGATATACATGTGATTGATGTGTACCTTACCAGTACTCGTAGTAACTCCTGGGTATTTGATACCGGTGCCGTTGCTCATATTTGTAACTCACAGCAGGAGCTGCGGAATAAACGGAGACTGGCGAAGGACGAGGTGACGATGCGTGTCGGGAATGGTTCCAGAGTCGATGTGATCGCCGTCGGCACGCTGCCTCTACATTTACCTACGGGGTTAGTTTTGAACCTTAATAATTGTTATTTAGTGCCAAGTTTGAGCATGAACATTGTATCAGGATCTCGTTTAATACGAGATGGCTACTCATTTAAGTCTGAGAATAATGGTTGTTCGATTTATATGAGAGATATGTTTTATGGTCATGCTCCGATGGTCAATGGTTTATTCTTAATGAATCTCGAACGTAATATTACACATGTTCATAGTGTAGATGCCAAAAGATTTAAAGTTGATAACGATAGTCCCACATACTTGTGGCACTGCCGCCTTGGTCACATTGGTGTCAAGCGCATGAAGAAGCTCCATGCCGATGGACTTTTAGAGTCTCTTGATTATGAATCGTTTGACACGTGCGAACCATGCCTTTTGGGCAAAATGACCAAGACTCCGTTCTCCGGAACAATGGAGCGAGCAACCAACTTGTTGGAAATCATACATACCGATGT
>NW_021312122.1:0-696 GCF_002162155.2 Triticum dicoccoides
CACTCATCCATCAATTTCCACCACGTGCTACCCACCATTCATTGTCATAATATTAGTTGAGATCGTTCACATCTTCACTTGATCCAATCTGCATCTTATCTAGTTTGTTTTGGAAAGAGGGAGAAAAAAAGAGAGAAAAAAAAACGAGAGAAAAAAAGGAAAAAAAAGTCAGAGAAAAAAAAGGAGAGAAAGAAAAAAAAAGTGTGAGGAAAAAAAAAGAGAGAAGAAAAAAAACAAAAAAAATCGGCACAAACTTTTTCAGAGGAAAGTTGGAGACAAAGTTGTTGATATATCCTGCTTGGCTGTTGTTTCACCTCATTATCTTTACTGCCGTTGTGATCTTCACTTATATCTTGCTGTCCAGAGCTACTTAGTATCCTTCATTGATGCTAGTTGTGCTACGACGTGACCTCATTAGTGTTCTAGGCTCGCGTCTCTAGTTCGGTCTAGCCTAGGACCAGCACAGTACCGTCGTTGAGCGTTTATTCAACATTGCATCTCTGAATTGATTATTGCTAATCTTTTGCTACCATATATAGCCAACCCAGCTCCACATATTTCTACACCGTGTATACGTACGTTCCCCTGGCAATCGTTTTACACAATCTTCGGAGTTATTTGACACCGCTGGTTGCCTGTCACCACCTGCCGCATAGTAAGAACTTGTAAGATATTGATATTTGCTTTACTGTGAGC
>NW_021312123.1:0-1730 GCF_002162155.2 Triticum dicoccoides
TTGCACCTTTTCTTCTCAGGTATCCTAAGTCTGAGGTATCCTGACACCAATCGGATCTGAATCTCGGTCAGATATGAGGGTTGGGACACCTTTCCAAGAGTTATGATGTTGATCCTTTGATGACCCGCTAACATGATGTCATGCCTAGCACCCCCCCCGGCTGGAGGACCTATCATTATAGATTCCTTTTCAGCAAGGTTATCCATTCATCCATGAGGAAATTGTAAGACTTATTCTACAAGTTATTCCTGATGGATCCTTCGTGTTTCTAAAGTCGGATCTTCACCTGAAGACCCTGTCAATGCTATCTCGAAGCATGTCAATGGTACTCCGATTTTCAACAGGAACATTTGAAGCACGATGCTAAATTTTATTTATCACTTATCCTAACACCGTTGTATGGGTAATATCATGAGATTCCTTCCCCCTTACCTAAATGGTTTTCTACTTTATATCCTGTCATGGATATCTTGCTCTGCTTGTCCTTGGGAAGGATATACCCTTGAAAATGTGTTTAAACATATTTTCCTTTCCATTGTTCTGTTTAATCTGATGATCATATTTTCCTTCCATTGGTTTGCTTAAACCTTTTCTATGATCTATATGATATAAGCAGTAATAATCCACTGCTTGTGCAAACGCCTCGATGTACAACTCTGTCGGTAAGACCTTGTTACTATTGTTGATGACATTCCGGTAACCACCGATGGACGGGAACCTTGCCTATTGGTCCGCCTCGTTTCAACGAGCAGAAAAATGGTTCTCTTCGTCCCTCGCCCTTGGTACCTATGTTGTTGCCGACATGACCCACAGACTCTCCTCTGACATGCCTTGCTTACATGATTGTGCAAGACGTCACCGCCTTTCCTGCTTTTAACCCACATGGTGGGCCCATAAACCACAGTTCCACAGGATCGAAACCTGACTCTCCTGCACCCCCTCTTCCCAAGGTTGTTCCTCGCGTGCGGCCTCGTATGTAATTCACGGGCCACCGTCCCAAGTGATCTATTTTGGTATCGGACACAATACTTATTCCCGTTGCTCTGAACCCCTTTCGCACTCTGCTTCAGGCAATGAACGATTGCCTATCCGCTTGAAACTTCTTATCGCACTGTCTTACTTTGCTCTCGATGTGTGTCATTTGTTCAACTCGAGAGATACTCATAAGTTCATTCTTGGGATACCCCCAGATGAATTTCCCTTATAACATCCTATCATTGTAGAGCTGTCACTTACCTATTAGTAAGTATGATGGAGTTCCCTGAAGAAAGGACGACAACTTCATCATGATGCTTTGGAATAAAGAAATGAAGACATCAACGAAAGGGATCAACCTCTTCGAAAGGGCAGCCAAGACCGAGAAGACTCGTTAGGTTTTTCGCTACCAACACCTTCCCCCCCTCCCTTACTCCACCGCTTAAATCTCGGGACGAGATTTCTTGTAGTGGAGGAGAATTGTGACGCCCGGATAATCATGCTACAGTAATCCCATGTTAACGATGCCATGTCACCACGGTTACTGTTTTTAAATCTCGCGTTAATTCAAAACCGCTTCAAAATTCAAATTTAAATTAATGGCAAACAACAAAAGTTTTTAAAAGTGAAAACAAAAATGTTCGGGCGGTGCCATATTTTGCTTAAGTAAATATGGTGTAATAAACACATTTTTATAAAGTGCCTAGATAATTTAAAATGATTTAAAACAGGAAAGAAAATAAATAAAAAGAAAA
>NW_021312124.1:0-1480 GCF_002162155.2 Triticum dicoccoides
ACTTGTTGCACCCACTCCCATACGTGCTACCCCACCCATTCCACCCACTCGTATTCGTGTTATTCCACCTACGGCACCTGCTCCATCAGCTCAGCACAACATTTCTCGTATGGAACCTATTAGCGAGGAGGAGGTTGATTCCCCAGCGTCTCTGCATCTCACCCTCGGCAGGCAGGCCAAGGGAGATCCTCACCATCTCCGACTGAGTACGTGTAGACGCCATGCGGTGTATCGACTTGTGTAATGTGTTTTATGTACATAGATTGTGAGAAGTAGCCTGTTTGCGCATCATGTAGGATTTGGAGGAGTGCACTAGTTTAAATAACATGTCAGGATTATGTACGCATATCCTGAGTGATATAATGTATAATTATGCCGTGTGTAAGATATGCACTAGTCCTTCTCCGCGCGCAATCGTGTATTTCCAAAAAAATGTCCTGGAGTTTAAGAATGTTCTTTGTGTGTGATTTTATTGACTTTTGCGTCTCTCTTTCTTATCTTACGAGTTCACACAATATATCCCCAGAGTGAAAGATGTCTCGTCCTTGGACGCGCTCCATGCCAACTCAGCCAGAAGAGAATTATGGCACGCCGCAGAAACAAAATTTCACTCAGGGACAGACAAGTCAACAGGGCAGTGAAACAGCTTTGACACAAGTTTGTCGTTTGTACGAACAGAGTCAACAGCAACACCAGGAAATGATGAACCAATTCATCAATATGGGAAGTAACCGTGGTCAGTATCAACCGCAATCCAAATTATCTGAGTTACAAAAGACGCGTCCTCCAACATTTTCTCATACTGACAAGCCTCTTGAGGCCGAGGACTGGCTTCGAGACATGGAGAGAAAATTAATTATCGCATAGTGTTCAGACCGTGAAAAAGTACTGTATGCACCACATTATCTCACAGGTGCAGCTGCATCGTGGTGGGAAAACTTCCTGCACATGCACCCCAACGAAAATGAAATAACCTGGGAATATTTCAAAGAAGGTTTTCGTGGGGCACATATTCCTAAGAGCGTCATGAAAATCAAGAAGAAAGAATTTGATGAACTCAAGCAAAGAGCCATGACAGTGTCAGAATACAACAGCCAATTCACACTGATGTCTCGCTACGCCAATGAAGAACGCATGACCGAGAGAAAGAAGATGAAAAAAATTCTTGGAAGGCCTGGCACCCGCCCTTAAGTGCCAGCTAGTTGTGCATACCTTTCCAGATTTTAAAACGCTGGTGGATAAGGCCATTACCCTGGAAAATGAGCGACGTAGTCTCGAAGATTTCCGCAAACGGAAAAGGGACCAGACTACTTTTTCTCGCAATCACAGAAGCAAGAAGGAATTTCAGAAGGGGGATTCACACAAAACCCCGACGAATAATTCACGTCCAAACAAGAATTTCCATGCAAGAGACAAAGAGTTCACCTATCGCCCAAGCGTTACCTGTTATGCTTGTGGAGAAGAAGGGCACTATGCCAAG
>NW_021312125.1:0-1179 GCF_002162155.2 Triticum dicoccoides
TTGCGAGATCTACACCGATCACCAGAGTCTCAAGTATATCTTCACCCAACCGGATCTGAACCTTAGGCAAAGATGTTGGTTGGAGTTGATCACAGATTATGATCTAGGGATTACCTACACCCCAGGCAAAGCCAATGTCATGGCTGATGCTCTAAGCCGTAAATCCTATTGCAACAATCTCATGTTGCAGCAAGGCCAACCACTTCTCCATGAGGAATTCTGTAAGCTTAATCTTCACATTGCTCCTCACGGATTCCTTTCTACCTTGGTGGCGAAACCTACCCTTGTGGATCTTATCATAGAAGCCCAGAAGCATGATACGGGGATTACCCGGATCAAGAGAAACATTGCCAAGGGTATTGCTGGTAGTTTCTCTACAGATGATCGAGGTGTTGTTTTCTTTGGGAACCGCCTGGTGGTCCCCAAGAAGCAACATCTTCGACAATTGATTCTTAAGGAGGCGCATGAATCTCCTCTCACGATTCATCCCGGTAGTACCAAGATGTATCAGGACCTACGCCAGAGGTTCTGGTGGACTAGGATGAAGAGAGAAATCGCTGAGTTCATTGCTAAATGTGACGTTTGTCGTCGCGTTAAGGCAGAGCATCAGAGACCTGCTGGCACCCTTCAGCCTTTAGCTATTCCTGAATGGAAATGGGATAAAGTTGGTATGGACTTCATCACCGGCTTTCCCAGGACCAAGAGAGGGAATAACGCTATCTTCGTAGTCGTTGACCGTCTTTCCAAAGTGGCTCACTTCCTCCCTGTTCGAGAAAATATCACTGCTAGTCAGCTTGCTGACTTATATATTTCTCGAATAGTGTCACTTCATGGTGTTCCACTAGAGATCAATTCAGACCGTGGCAGTCTTTTCACTTCTCATTTCTGGGAGAGTTTCCAAACTGCCATGGGAACCCATCTTTCCTTCAGTACCGCTTTCCACCCTCAGTCGAGTGGTCAGGTGGAACGGGTCAATCAAATTCTCGAAGACATGCTCAGAGCTTGCGTTATCTCATTCGGTATGGATTGGGAGAAATGTCTTCCTTTCGCCGAGTTTGCTTATAACAATAGCTACCAATCCAGCCTCAAGAAAGCTCCTTTTGAGGTTCTCTATGGACGAAGATGTCGAACACCTTTGAACTGGTCAGAAACCGGTGAAAGACAATTCTTTGGACCGGA
>NW_021312126.1:0-2284 GCF_002162155.2 Triticum dicoccoides
GACGAATCTAGCCCGGATGCCAGATCCACGGCCACCGCCGCCGTCCATCGCATTGCGGAGAATCCCATTGGAGGACCTCGCCAACCCTGGGTTCGCCTGCTGCCACCGCACAGCCAGGACGCCGCCATGGCTGCCGCGTGAAAACCCCGAACGAGGCGCCCCAGCCGCCTGATGAGAGATCCATCGCTTCCCTCCTGCCCTAGCCCTTTAGGCGTCGGGCGCCACCACCACCGCAGCCAGCGCCGGCTGCAGCGGCAGCAGCGATCTGCCTCGCGGGAAGGCTGGCGGTGCGAGGAATTAGGTCCCCTTTGCGTCGCCCTGGGTGGCAGCGCGAGGGGGTCATGAGAGGGGGACGAGGATCCCCTGCCGTGGCCAAGCCTACCTTTGAGTCACTGACACACGGGTCCCACAAAGCATGGGGCCCACCTGTCAGTGACTCAAAGGCAGGGTATGGCAGGGATTGCAAAGTCAGAGGATCCACGTCCACGAGAGGGAGGGGTCCGTTTGAGTTCTGTTGTATCTAGTTCGTTCGTACTACTGTGATGTACAGCCATGCAACATACGAATATACGTTTTGTCAGCTTTGGGTGCAGCTCCATGTCACTTACGCTCTGTTTGGCATACTACCTAGCTATCCGTGATATGCATGTACTGCCTCCGTTGCAAATTATTCGTCGTGGTTTTAGTTCAAATTTAAACTAAAACTACGACTAGTAATTTGAAACGGAGGGAGTAGCTGGCACTGTGGAATATGCTGGACTCTTAATTCATGCATGTAGCATGCATAAGCTAGGGTAAACTACTAAATGTGTAAAACGTAGGTTTGGAAAACTGCTCGACACCCTAAACGGGGTGTGGCTATCTCATTATATAGAGATACCAAGGAGTACAATACAATGTTACAATATGTATACATAGGCTACGTATATATACAGTCTAACACCCTCCCTCAATCTTAACGATGGCCTGAGGTACAAAGCAAGTTAAGATTGCGCCTACAGCCTACAAACTGTGGTTGTGGAAGAGGCTTCGTGAAGATGTCAGCAAGTTGATCCTTTGATGAAATGAACTTGATACAAAGTATCTTCTGTGCAACTTGTTCCCGAACAAAATGATAGTCAACCTCAATGTGCTTCTTTCAAGCATGGAACACCGGATTAGATGAAAGATATGTAGCACCGATGTTATCACACCACAGAACTGGAGGCCGAGCTGGAGAAACTCTCAATTCCCTCAATAGAGACTGTACACATATGATCTCATCAGTCGCATCAGCAACCGCTTTGTACTCAACCTCAGTACTACTGCGAGACACTATTGCTTGCTTGCGAGCATTCCAGGCGATCAAGTTAGAACCCAGGAATACCGCATAACCCCCCGTGGATCGCCTGTAATCAGGATTACTAGCCCAATCTGCATCTAAAAAAGCGGAGAGCTTACCGGAAGGTGCAGGCTGAAGGAGCAAACCACAGGAGGCAGTAAGACAGATGTAACGCAAAATACGCTTCACGGCTGACCAATGAGATGTTCTGGGTGCATGAAGATACTGGCACACGCGGTTAACTTCATATAAGACATCAGGCCTGGTAATAGTAAGGTAATGCAGACCACCAATGAGATTGCGATACTCATTAGCATCATCAGGCGAAAGAGACTCTCCATCAAGAGCAGACAACCGATCAGTGGCAGACTTCGAAGTGGTTGCATGTTTGCATTTCAGCATTCCAGCACGACGCAACAAGTCCAATGAGTACTTCTTCTGAGTAAGAGTCAATCTAGCAGAAGACCGTGAAACCTCCAGACCAAGGAAAAAATGCAGAGCACCTAGGTCCTTGATGTAGATAATGATTTGGTGCATCGATAATTGATTGATCATGCACTAGGCACATATATATAGGTATAAGGGGTGCGACCGGTATCTTGTCTCCTAAGATACACGTACATACAGAGGGAGACAGATACTACTGGTACTGCATACAGGACCCAGACCTACGTACATGCACACATGTTCAACACCCCCCGCAGTCGAAGCATTGTCGGTGACACAAAGACTGGACCGAAAGCCCTCGAAAGTCGAGGTAGGTAGTCCCTTCGTCATCACATCGGCGAACTGCTGATCGGTGGGCACATGTAGAACACGAACACGACCAAGTGCAACCTGCTCCCGGACGAAGTGGATGTCGAGCTCGATGTGCTTCGTCCGTCGGTGATGGACAGGGTTGGCAGCAAGGTACACTGCGGAGACACCTTGGTGACCTCACATAGCAACTCCTGAAGTAGCTGT
>NW_021312127.1:0-2139 GCF_002162155.2 Triticum dicoccoides
TCAGAGTTTTGTTGAAGATGAGAATATCATCGAAGAATGAGATGGTGCAAACACGGTTTACTGGGCGGAGAGTAGTGTTTATGGCGCCGTTGAATGTGGCTGGTCCTCCGGCGACCCCAAAAGGCATGACGCGGTACTCCCAGTGGCTGGAATGGGTTTGGAAGGACGTCTTGTATTCTTCACCCTCGGTCATTCTGATCTAATGAAACCCCGCGCATAGGTCCAGTTTGGAGAACCACTTGGCGGCCGCAAGTTCGTCCAATAGTTCATCGATGAGGGGAATGGGGTACTTGCTGACCACTGTCATGGAGTTGAGTCGTCGATAATCAACACAGAGACACCAGGTGTCGTCTTTCTTTTTGACAAGGAGTGCCGGGGATGAGAACGGGTGGAGCTCTTTTGAATGACGCCGGCATCGAGCAGCTCCTGCACCTGATGCTCAATTTCTGTCTTGAGTTCAGTCTTGTATCTGTAAGGTCGCGAGTTGACTGGTTGTGCACCCGCCATCAAAGGGATTCAATGATCACATTCACGTCATGGAGGGAGGCATCTTTGGTCTTCAAAAACATCGGTGAAGTGCTCCAGCAAACGAAGAACTTCAGTTGGAATTGGTGTGTCAGTTTTGCTGCTCCCATCCAGCGAGTTCAGGAGGAGGACATGAGCTATTGAGCCTTGCTTACAAGCTTTGAGCAGTTCCGGAGCTGAGATGACTGAACATTGAGTTTGATCTGAAGAAACTGCAGTCAATTTTAGTTGCCCTCCTGGTGTAGTAACTGTCAGGTATTGTTCAATCCATTGATGTTCATAGGGCTGTGCTTGCGGAGCTTGTCCATACCAAGGATAGCATCATACGATCCCAGCTTGAGAATTTTGAAATCTGTTTGAAACTCATGCCCTTGTGTGATCCACTGACATGCATGTATGTAACGAGTGCATGGAATGGTGGCTCCATCTGCAACTCGCACACGGCACGGTCTCGGCAGGGGAGTGGCTCCAGTAAGTTTGGCTGCCAGAGAGCTGTCAACAAATGATGTTGAACTGCCAGAGTCCACCAACAGCAGTATCTCATGCCCTTGTATCCATGCTTGCAGTTGCAGGACACCGGGATCCGATGAACCGTCTTCAGCCTGCGGGAGGGTGCATAGGTTCTCTTCTTCAGAAATAAGCGAGTCGGGTGGGGAGTCACTAGTTGGATCATCCATGCTGAATATGGCGAGCAATTCGTCCACGATGTGCATCTGTACCGTTGGTAGGCATATGTGGTCCTTGCCCCAACGTTCGCCGCATTTGAAAGAGAGCCCTTTGCTCGGCGAAATTGACGGAGCGCTGCGATTTTGCTTGCTTCAGACATAGCCCGAGCCGCGTCAGTCCCGTGCCTGTCTTCAGAGCCAGTTGCAGGTGTCACTGGTCTACTGAAGAAGGAGGGTGGAGTTGATCTGGCAACGTGGCTTGGCCCCTGGTTGGCATTGGAGAAGCGCCTATAGGGCAGGTCACCGTCGGCCACTTCCTCCTGAAGTAGGGCCAGCAAACATGCCGTGTCCAGGTCCGGTGGTCGCTGCACAAGCACCACCGCACAGATGTCCGGTCGTAATCCCTCGACAAAACGGGTCAGGAAAAACATGGGTGATGAAAGGATCGATATAGTTGACTAGAGGGGGGGGGGGGCGTGAATAGGCAACTAACAATTTTTAGCTTTTCTTTACCAAATTAAACTTTGCATCAAAGTAGGTTGTCTAGATATGCAACTAGGTGAGCAACCTATATGATGCAACAACAACAAGTACACAAGCAAGCAAGGGATACAACACAAAATAAGCTTGCACAAGTAAAGGCACGAGATGACCAAGAGTGGAGCCGATGGAGACGAGGATGTGTTACCAAAGTTCCTTCCTTTTGAGGGGAAGTATGTCTCCATTAGAGCGGTGTGGAGGCACAATGCTCCCCAAGAAGCCACTAGGGCCACCGTATTCTCCTCACGCCCTCACACAATGCGAGATGACGTGATTCCACTATTGGTGCCCTTGAAGGCGGCGACCGAACCTTTACAAACAAGGTTGGGGCAATCTCCACAACTTAATTGGAGGCTCCCAACGACACCACGAAGCTTCACCACAATGGACTATGCCTCCGCGGTGACCT
>NW_021312128.1:0-975 GCF_002162155.2 Triticum dicoccoides
GGCGGCGGCGGCAGGTCGGGGTGGGGGGTGCGGCGGCGGCGCAGGTCGGGGTCGGGGGGTGCGGCGGCGGCAGCTCGGGGTGTGGGGAGACAGTGAGTGGATGGGGGGTAACGCGAGTGGATAAGGTCAACTATGCCGACGGCTAAGCCGTCGTCATAGCTCAGGGCGCCACGTGGCACCTATGCCGACGGCTTAGCCGTAGGCATACTTTTTTTTCTTTTTTATTAACCACGTCACCGGTCCGCGTATAAGCTTCCCTATGGCCGCAGCTAGGCATATTTTTATTTTTACTTTTCTTATTTTGTATAAATTTTATAATGTTTTCTTATTTTTTATAAATATTTTAATGTTTTCTTATACATATTTTTTACATGCAGAACATTATTTAAAATGTACCATACATTTTCTTTAATTATTTGAAACATTATTTTTAATGACATGATCTTTTTTTATATTGTACAACAATTTTCTAAAATATCACGTATATTTTTTTCTATGGTCTCGTGAAAGGTGATACATAGGAGAGCAACTGACTGAGGGGTACCGTTACCGAGTGCCTGATCCGGTAACTATGCGAGTGCCTCATCCGTCTACTACCGTGTCATCGCCGTCCGTTAAGGGGGGCCACGCCTCGGAGACGCGTGCCGCCTCTTCGGACATGCCACCACACCACCCCGCATGTATGAGGGCCCGGTGCGACGCTCCGGTGGCATTGCTACCCCCCAGGGCCCCCGACCCGCCTAACCCTGTAGCGTTTGACCACGGGATCTAGCCCTTTGACTTTGCGCGGACGGGATTTGACCAGTGGACCTCTCCACCCGGTTGTGTTAGGTCAGCCCATAGGAACACTTTGGAGCAACATCCGGGCCAGACCCACAGCAAGATCCCCTCCGTGTAGACCCGACGCGTCCGTTTCCCCCCTCCAGGTGCCGGCGGTGGCGCCGTCCGTGAGGGGGACCAAACCCCGGAGATGCG
>NW_021312129.1:0-1419 GCF_002162155.2 Triticum dicoccoides
CTCACCGCGGCCGGGTCGCGCCCTGGCCGCGCACCCCCGCTCCGTCCGGCCTCACGCGCCCCCACTGGCTGCACGTCGGCTCCCGCACCGCCACTCGCCGCCGCTGTGCGTGTGCACATCCGCGCTCGGCTTCGCCCTGGCTCGCCGGTGCGTGCCCACGCCCCACCGCACGCCCCGGCTCTCCTCCACCCCGCCCCAGGTGCCGCTCGCCGGCCCTGGCCGAGGCCCCCCTGCTCACGGGCGTGCCCAGCCGAGGCCACGGCCTCGCCCTCGATGGGCGCCCGCACCCAGTGCCCAGCGGCCGCTTACCCGTGCGCCCGTTAGGCCCCCTGGGGCCACTGACATGGGGGCCCCAGCCCCAGAACGTTTTGTAAAAAAAAAAAGGAATTAAAAATATATATATTAAATAAATAAATAATAATTAAAATAATTAAAATAGTAATTAATTAATTAATTAATTAATTAAGTTAATTAATCCTGATTAGATTAACCTAATCACTAATTAAACTAATTAACCTGTTTTAGTTAATCTTAGTCAATGACAGTGGGACCCACATGTCAGGTTGACCCAGTCAACCCCTGTTGACTGGTGATGTCAGCATGACATCATGCTGACGTCATAAATACATTTTTTCGAATTAATTAAATAAATAATTAAATTCCAAAATTGTTAAAATCTTTTAAAAATCATATCTTTTAATCCGTAACTCGGATTAAAATACTTTCTACATGAAAGTTGCTCAGAACGACGAGACGATTCCGGATACGCAGTCCGTTCGTCCGCCACACACCCCTAACCTATCGAACTCGCAACTTTCCCCCTCCGGCTCCTCTGCCCGGAAACACGAAACACCGGGGATATTTTCCCGGATGTTTCCCCCCTTAACCGGTATCACCTCCTACCGCGTTAGAACACGTCTAGCTCTGCCTGTTATCCTGTTATGCACTTGCTTGCTATGTATTTACTGTTTCTCCCCCCTCTTCTCTTCGGTAGACCCCGTGACGATGCTGACGCCCCAGTTCGACTACGGAGTTGACGACCCCTCTCTCTTGCCAGAGCAACCAGGCAAGCCCCCCCCTTGATCACCAGATATCGCCTACTCTTCTCTATACTGCTTGCATTAGAGTAGCGTAGCATGTTACTGCTTTCCGTTAATCCTATTCTGATGCATAGCCTGTCATTGCTGCTACAGTCATTGATACCTTACCCGCAATCCTAAATGCTTAGTATAGGATGCTAGTGTTCCATCATTGGCCCTACATTCTTGTCAGTCTGCCTTGCTATACTATCGGGCCGTGATCACTTGGGAGGTGATCACGGGTATATACTATACATACATACATACTATACAGATGGTGACTAAAGTCGGGTCAGCTCATTGAGTACCCGCAAGTGATTCTGACGAGGGGGCTGAAAGG
>NW_021312130.1:0-843 GCF_002162155.2 Triticum dicoccoides
CTCACCGCGGCCGGGTCGCGCCCTGGCCGCGCACCCCCGCTCCGTCCGGCCTCACGCGCCCCCACTGGCTGCACGTCGGCTCCCGCACCGCCACTCGCCGCCGCTGTGCGTGTGCACATCCGCGCTCGGCTTCGCCCTGGCTCGCCGGTGCGTGCCCACGCCCCACCGCACGCCCCGGCTCTCCTCCACCCCGCCCCAGGTGCCGCTCGCCGGCCCTGGCCGAGGCCCCCCTGCTCACGGGCGTGCCCAGCCGAGGCCACGGCCTCGCCCTCGATGGGCGCCCGCACCCAGTGCCCAGCGGCCGCTTACCCGTGCGCCCGTTAGGCCCCCTGGGGCCACTGACATGGGGGCCCCAGCCCCAGAACGTTTTGTAAAAAAAAAAAAGGAATTAAAAAAAATATATATTAAATAAATAAATAATAATTAAAATAATTAAAATAGTAATTAATTAATTAAATAACTAATTAAGTTAATTAATCCTGATTAGATTAACCTAATCACTAATTAAACTAATTAATCTGTTTTAGTTAATCTTAGTCAATGACAGTGGGACCCACATGTCAGGTTGACCCAGTCAACCCCTGTTGACTGGTGATGTCAGCATGACATCATGCTGACGTCATAAATACATTTTTTTCGAATTAATTAAATAAATAATTAAATTCCAAAATTGTTAAAATCTTTTAAAAATCATATCTTTTAATCCGTAACTCGGATTAAAATACTTTCTACATGAAAGTTGCTCAGAACGACGAGACGATTCCGGATACGCAGTCCGTTCGTCCGCCACACCCCCCTAACCTATCGAACCCGCAACTTTCCCCCCCTCCGGCTCCTCTGCCC
>NW_021312131.1:0-946 GCF_002162155.2 Triticum dicoccoides
TCTGGGTTGCTTATATCAGTTCATAGACAAGTGAAAGTGGATACTTTAAAATGCGCAAGATAAGCGTGAGTGCTATGGATGGCGTTCTCGTAGGGAGACGGGAGCGGATCCATAGTGGTGTATTGATATGGTGAATATGTGGACTCGTGTGCGCCACCTCAAAAGAGTCGCTTGCAGTCGTAGTTCAGGATAGCCACCGAGTCAAAGCTGGCTTGCTGCAGTTAAACCCCACCATCCCTTTGTTGATAATGATGCATATGTAGATAGTTCTGATGTAAGTCTTGCTGGGTACATTTGTACTCACGTTTGCCTATTTTATGTTTTTGCAGAGAGACTTCAGTCTCACTAGTATTTCCGCGTGGTCTTCGACGTTTAGCTTGTTACCTCAGCTACGATCTTGTGCCTTGGCAGGATTTGGTAGATAGTCAGGCTTCTCAGACTTTTTCATTTATAGATGTCTGTACTCAGACATGATAGCTTCCGCTTGTGCTTGATTTGTATGCTCTGAATGTTGGGTCATGAGACCCATGATTGTAATATCTCGCTCCTCGGAGCCTATTGAATAAATTACTTGAGTCGTAGAGTCATTTTGTGATGCCATGTTGTATTGCACATATCGAGCATATTGTGTGTATGTTATTGAAATGCCTGGTATGTGTGGGATCTGACCATCTAGTTGTTTATCTTTAGTAGCCTCTCTTACCGGGAAATGTCTCCTAGTGTTTCACTGAGCCATGGTAGCTTGCTACTGCTCCGGAACACTTAGGCTGGCCGGCATGTGTCCTTCTTCGTTCCTGTGTCTGTCCCTTCGGGGAAATGTCACGCTTTGAGTACCGGAGTCCTGTTAGCCCGCTACAGCCCGGTTTACCGGAGTCCTGCTAGCCCAGTGCTACAGCCCGGACCCACTTGCTGATGACCGACACGTTCGAAGCTGGGTCATGGATGC
>NW_021312132.1:0-1457 GCF_002162155.2 Triticum dicoccoides
CTCACCGCGGCCGGGTCGCGCCCTGGCCGCGCACCCCCGCTCCGTCCGGCCTCACGCGCCCCCACTGGCTGCACGTCGGCTCCCGCACCGCCACTCGCCGCCGCTGTGCGTGTGCACATCCGCGCTCGGCTTCGCCCTGGCTCGCCGGTGCGTGCCCACGCCCCACCGCACGCCCCGGCTCTCCTCCACCCCGCCCCAGGTGCCGCTCGCCGGCCCTGGCCGAGGCCCCCCTGCTCACGGGCGTGCCCAGCCGAGGCCACGGCCTCGCCCTCGATGGGCGCCCGCACCCAGTGCCCAGCGGCCGCTTACCCGTGCGCCCGTTAGGCCCCCTGGGGCCACTGACATGGGGGCCCCAGCCCCAGAACGTTTTGTAAAAAAAAAAATAGGAATTAAAAAAAATATATATTAAATAAATAAATAATAATTAAAATAATTAAAATAGTAATTAATTAATTAAATAATTAATTAAGTTAATTAATCCTGATTAGATTAACCTAATCACTAATTAAACTAATTAATCTGTTTTAGTTAATCTTAGTCAATGACAGTGGGACCCACATGTCAGGTTGACCAGGTCAACTCTGTTGACTGATGATGTCAGCATGACATCATGCTGATGTCATAAAAGCATTTTCGAAATTAATTAAATAATTAATTAAATTCCTGAAATTAATAAAATCTTTTAAAAATCATATCTTTTAATCCGTAATCCGGATTAAAATATTTTCAACATGAAAGTTGCTCAGAACGACGAGACGACTCCGGATACGCAGTCCGTTCGTCCGCCACACCCCTCTAACCTATCGAACCCGCAACTTTCCCCCTCCGGCTCCTCTGCCCGAAAACACGAAACACCGGGAATACTTTCCCGGATGTTTTCCCCCTTCCACCGGTATCACCTATTACCGCGTTAGGGCACACCGAACACCGCGTATTGCCTTGTTATATTTTGTGATGCTTTGTTTGCTCTGTATTCATTATTTCTTCCCCCTCTTCTCTCCGGTAGACTACGAGACCGACGCTGCTGCTGCCCAGTTCGACTACGGAGTTGACGACCCCTCTCTCTTGCCAGAGCAACCAGGCAAGCCCCTCCTTTGATCACCAGATATCGCCTATTCTCCTCTATACTGCTTGCATTAGAGTAGTGTAGCATGTTACTGCTTTCCGTTAATCCTATTCTGATGCATAGCCTGTCATTGCTGCTACAGTCATTGATACCTTACCTGCAATCCTAAATACTTAGTATAGGATGCTAGTTTATCATTGTTGGCCCTACCTTCGTGTCAGTCTGCCTTGCTATAATATTGGGCCGTGATCACTCGGGAGGTGATCACGGGTATATACTATACATACATACATACTATACAGATGGTGACTAAAGTCGGGTCAGCTCGAAGAGTACCCGCGAGTGATTCACGGATTGGGGGCTGAAAGGACCTCTGTCCCGACGGCCCTCT
>NW_021312133.1:0-1876 GCF_002162155.2 Triticum dicoccoides
TCCACATGATTATGCTACTGTAATAATCATGTTTTATAGCTCTTGTTTCAATAAAGTGCCAAGTAAGACCTATAGGATAGCTTACGGTGATAGTTGTGTTGATCCTGCTGAGAATCAGAAACTTTTGCACCGAGTAAATTAGTTTTGTTAATTAACAGAAACGTGATTCTGATCTGATTATTTTTTATCTGGATTGGTACACAAATTTCTTAGGACTTCCTAATTTTGTAGAATATTTGGAGTTCCAGAAGTATACGTTTGATACAGATTACTACAGATTGTTCTGTTTTTGACAGATTCTGTCTTCTATGTGTTGTTTGCTTATTTTGATGAATCTATGAGTAGTATCGGAGGGTATGAACCATAGATAAGTTGGAATACAGTAGATATTACATAAATATGAATTTAGAATGAGTTCATTACAGTACCTAAGTGGTTGTTTTATTTTCTTATACTAACGGAGCTTACGAGTTTTCTGTTAAGTTTTGTGTTGTGGAGTTTTCAAGTTTTGGGTAAAGATTCGATGGACTATGGAATAAGGAGTGGCAAGAGCCTAAGCTTGGGGATTCCCAAGGCACCCCAAGGTAATATTGAAGGAAAACCAAGAGCCTAAGCTTGGGGATGCCCCGGATGGCATCCTCTCTTTCGCCTTCGTTCATCGGTAACCTTACTTGGAGTTATATTTTTATTCACCACATGATATGTGTTTTTCTTGGAGAATCATTTTCTTTTGTTAGTATTTGATTGATGTTATTTAGAATAATGTTTTACATCTTTATTTTCAATAAAAATGTCAAGGATAGCCTTTTCCATGCTTATTTTGCTAGTATACATGTTGCTGTTTGAAAACAGAAAGTTTACCGCTGTTGCAAAAATTCCCTAGAAAAGTCAGAGAATGGTATAATGTTGAAACTTTTTGCATATTGAGATATGATAAATATTCTACAGCGTAGTATTTTTCTCATGATTTTTGGAGTTAGGGAAGTATTGATACTCTTGCATTCTTTACAGACTATACTGTTTTGCCAGATTGCTGTTATGGTTGCATTGTTTGCATATGTTTGCTTGTTTAATGATTCTATTTGAGGATAGGAGTATTAACTATGCAGAGGTATTTAGTGTTCAATGTTGAATAATAATTTAAGTGATTTGTTACAGTAGAAAATGATAAGGTTTTGCATTGGTTTATACTAACCTATCTCACGAGTTCTTGTTGAGATTCTGTGGATGAAGCTTTTGATAAAAATAAGAGAAACCATGATATAAGAGGAATTAAGGAGACACAAAAGTTCAAGCTTGGGGATGCCCAAGGCACCCGAAGACAATATTTCAAGAAGTCTCAAGCATCTAAGCTTGGGGATGCCCCGGAAGGCATCCCACCTTTCTTCTTCAACGATCATCGGTTAGTATCGGTTGAGCCTAAGTTTTTGCTTCTTCACGTGAGTTGTGCTATCCTTGCAATATCATTTTATTTTGTTTTGCTTGCTGTTTGAATACAATACCAAGATCTGAAATTCTTAAATGAGAGAGAGTCTTCACATAGTTACATAATTATTTAGCTACTCATTGATCTTCACTTATATCTTTTTGGAGTAGTTTGCCATTTACTCGTGTGCTTCACTTATATCCTATGAGTAAATGGTTGAATGAATTGAATGTCATAAATCTGTAATTATATATGTTTCATTTGCTTATCCCATGGGGAGTAATGACTTCACATCTAAGAAGTGGAGGTTGTAAATTTATTGAAGGTTAGCAAGCATTGTATTGGTCATTTGAACAATTCATGAAAGAATATTGAAGGAAGAGAGATTCCACATATAAATATACTATCCTAGACATCTTTTATAATTGTGAGCACTCATTATGTATGACA
>NW_021312134.1:0-3700 GCF_002162155.2 Triticum dicoccoides
GCTATGTCTGAATATTGTACTTGTAGCAAAGAGCACTAGAAACATAGTAATGTAACATGGCAATGTTTTGTATTTTTAGTATAGAGCTAGCTAGTGTAGCTATGTATATGATTAGTGTTTACTCTATGATTTGTTATTTTGAATTTGTTTGTTACTGAACAATACATCTCACTGTAAATTTAACTTAATTTTCAAGATGGTGTGAACTGTGGTATTCTGGAGTGGGTAGATCCCCTTGGCCTATAATTCTGCAAAGGTGCTTAAGCAAGCTCTGGGATATGTATCATGAGCAGAACCTTGTTAGAGTCCAGGATAATGAGGCTCATGGGATAGAGGTTGTAAAATTGAAAAAGGAGCTTGTTGGGGATCGTAGCAGAAATTTAAAATTTTCTACGCATCACCAAGATCAATCTATGGAGTAATCTAGCAACGAGGGGAAGGGGAGTGCATCTACATACCCTTGTAGATCGCTAAGCGGAAGCGTTGCAAGAACGCGGATGAAGGAGTCGTACTCGCAGCGATTCAGATCGCGGTTGATTCCGATCTAGCGCCGAACGGATGGCGCCTCCGCGTTCAACACACGTACAGCCCGGGGATGTCTCCTCCTTCTTGATCCAGCAAGGGGAGAGGAGAAGTTGAGGGAGAACTCCAGCATCACGACGGCGTGGTGGTGGAGCTTGTGGTATTCCTGCAGGGCTTCGCCAAGCTCTACGGAGGAGGAGGAAGAGTTGGAGGAGGGAGGGCTGCGCCAGGGAAGAGGTCATGGCTGCCCTCCCACCCCTCCACTATATATAGGGGCAAGGGGAGAGGGGGAGGCGCCCTAGGGTTTCCCCTAGGGGGCGGCGGCTAGGCAGATTGGATCTCCCTAGGGAAAATCCTAGGGAGACTTGCCCCCCAAGCCAAGCAGGTGGAGGCGCCCCAACCCCCCAAGTAATGTGGGAAAGGATGTGGGGGGCGCACCACCCCTTAGTGGGCTGGTTTGCCCCTTCCCCTTTGGCCCATGAGGCCCTCCCACACTTGCCGGGGCTCCCGAAACACCTTTCGGTCATGCTGGCCATAGCCTGATACCCCCGGAACACTTCCGGACTTCAATACCCTTCGTCCAATATACCGATCTTCACTTCTGGACCATTCCGGAGCTCCTCGTCATGTCCGGGATCTCATCCGGGACTCCGAACAACCTTCGGTAACCACATACTATTTCCCGTAACAACTCTAGCATCACCGAACCTTAAGTGTGTAGACCCTACGGGTTCGGGAACCATGCAGACATGACCGAGACAACTCTCCGGCCAATAACCAACATCGGGATCTGGATACCCATGTTGGCTCCCACATGTTCCACGATGATCTCATCGGATGAACCACGATGTCGAGGATTCAATCAATCCCGTATACAATTCCCTTTGTCTAGTTGTATTGTACTTGCCCGAGATTCGATCGTCGGTATCTCGATACCTTGTTCAATCTCGTTACCGGCAAGTCTCTTTACTCGTTCCGTAACACATCATCCCATGATCAACTCCTTGGTCACATTCTGCACATTATGATGATGTCCTACCGAGTGGGCCCAGAGATACCTCTCCGTTTACACGGAGTGACAAATCCCAGTCTCGATTCGTGCCAACCCAACAGACACTTTCGGAGATACATGTAGTGTACCTTTATAGCCACCCATTTACGTTGTGACATTTGGCACACCCAAAGCACTGCTACGGTATCCGGGAGTTGCAAAATCTCATGGTCTAAGGAAATGATACTTGACATTAGAAAAGCTTTAGCAAACGAACTACACGATCTTGTGCTAGGCTTAGGATTGGGTCTTGTCCATCACATCATTCTCCTAATGATGTGATCCCGTTATCAATGACATCCAATGTCCATGGTCAGGAAACCGTAACCATCTATTGATCAACGAGCTAGTCAACTAGAGGCTTACTAGGGACATGGTGTTGTCTATGTATCCACACATGTATCTGAGTTTCCTATCAATACAATTCTTGCATGGATAATAAACGATTATCATGAACAAGGAAATATAATAATAACCAATTTATTATTGCCTCTAGGGCATATTTCCAACAGTCTCCCACTTGCACTAGAGTCAATAATCTAGTTCACATCGCCATGTGATTAACACTCACAGGTCACATCTCCATGTGACCAACATCCAAGAGTCTACTAGACTCAATGATCTAGTTCACATCACTATGTGATAAACACTCAAACAGTTCTGGGTTTGATCATGTTATGCTTGTGCGAGAGGTTGTAGTCAACGGGTCTTGCCATATTCAGATCCCTATGTATTTCGCAAAACTTTATATCGTAGATGCTGCTACCACGTTCCACTTGGAGATATTCCAAATTATTGCTCCATTGTACGTATCCGGTATCTCTACTCAGAGCTATCTGGATAGGTGTTAAGCTTGCATCGTCGTAACTCTTTATGTCGAACTCTTTATCACCTCCATAACTGAGAAACATTTCCTTATTCCTCTAAGGATAATTTTGACTGCTATCTAGTGATCCAGTCCTAGATCACCTTTGTACCTTCTTGCCAGACATGTGGCAAGGCACACATCAGGTGCGGTACTCAGCATGGCATACCGTATAGAGCCTATGACAAGAGCATAGGGGACGAACTTCGTCCTTCCTCTTTCTTCTGCCGTGGTCAATCTTTGAGTCTTACTCAACTTCACACCATACAACTCAGGTAAGAACCCCTTCTTTGACTGATCTATTTTGAACTCCTTCAAAACATGTCAAGGTGTGCGTTCTTTGAAAGTATCATCAGGCGTCTTGATCTATCTCTATAGATCTTGATGCCCAATTTGTAAGCAGCTTTATCCAGGTCTTCCTTTGAAAAACACTCTTCAAACAACCGTTTATGCTTTCCAGAAATTCTACATTATTTCGGATCTTACAATATGTCATCCACATATACTTATTAGAAATGTTGTAGTGCTCCCACTCACTTTCTTGTAAATACAAGTTTCTATCAAACATTGTATAAACCTAAAAGCTTTGATCACTCCATCAAAGCATGTATTCTGACTCTGAGATGCTTGCTCTAGTCCATAGAAGGATTGCTGGAGCAAGCATACCTTTTAGCATCCTTAGGATCGACAAAACCTTTTATTGTATCACATACAAACTTTTCTTACGGAAACTGGTAAGAAAACTTGTTTTGGCATCCATCTGTCAGATTTCATAATCGAAAAATACAGCTAGTGCTAACATGATTCCGACGGACTTAAGCATCGCTACGGGTGAGAAATTCTCATCGTAGTCAACTCCTTGAACTTGTGAAAAGACTCTTTCCCACAAGTCGCACTTCATAGACGGTAACATTACCACCCATGTCCGTCTTCTTATTAAAGACCCATTTATTCTCAATGGCTTGCCGATCATCAACCAATTCCACCAAAGTCCATACTTTGTTCTGATACATGGATCCTATCTCGGATTTCATGGCTTCTAACCATTTGTCGGAATACGGGCCCACCATCACTTCTCCATAGCTCGTAGGTATATTGTT
This sequence comes from Triticum dicoccoides, assembly GCF_002162155.2. Classification (NCBI taxonomy): domain Eukaryota; kingdom Viridiplantae; phylum Streptophyta; class Magnoliopsida; order Poales; family Poaceae; genus Triticum; species Triticum dicoccoides. The sequence continues at coordinate 3,539 of NW_021312134.1, forward strand.
GTCTAACAACATGATATCTAAGACAGGATTACCGTACCAGTCAGGAGTAGTACATATCCTTGTCGTCCTACGAGGTTCGATAGCAACTTGATCTGAAGCTTCATGATCACTATCATTAACTTCCTCTTCAACAGACGTAGGCGCCACAGAAAACATCTTTCT
>NW_021312135.1:0-1644 GCF_002162155.2 Triticum dicoccoides
ACAAGGAACGGCCTCCAATCTTCACCTGCAACTAGCAACGCTATAAGAGGGGCTGAGCAAAGCGGTAACATAGCCAATCAACGGTTTGCTAGGACAAGGTGGGTTAGAGTTTCAACATGGCAATTGGGAGGCTGACAAGCAAAAGGTAGGCATCGTAGCATTGGCATAGCAAGAGCGAGCAAACTAGCATAGCAAAGATAGTAGTGATTTCGAGGGTATGATCATCTTGCCTGCACAGTTGTCAGAGTTGACTGGATCCTCACAAGCAAACTCAACGGGCTCCTCGGTAGCGAACTCGTCTCCCGGCTCTACCCAACAAGACAAACAAGCAACAAGGATACAATCAACCACGTGCAAGACCAAGCAATATGATGAAATGATGATATGCTATGCGGGATGCGATGCGGGATGCAAAATGCAAGATATGACAGGAAATGCATGAACCTGGCCTCAACTTGGAATTCCAAGGGTGCCACTAGATAGAGGGGATGAAATCGCTTGAAAACGATATAAAGATCATTGGAATCGGAGTTACGGTTTGGAAATGGCAAGCGTTTTAAGATATGACATCGGTCTGCGATTTACAGCAAGTAGGCATCTAAATGCAACAAAATGAACATGCTACAGCCACCAAACATGACAACAAAATACATGGCAGGGATGCCCACAAGATGCTTAACAAAAGACTAGCACTGAGCCACGGCCAAATCATCCATTAAGAGGTTCAAACAAGCATGGCAAAAACGCAAATGCAAAACAGATTCCAGACTTAGTGAAATTAACACTAGTCTGAAATTTCAGATCACGAAGCCCTCTTCGGAGCAGCAAAACAACATGGTACATGACCTGAACATGACAAGTAAGAACATGGCATGGAGCTACTCAACAAGCTTAACAAAAGTCTCAAAGTGACCTGGGGCCAAAAGGGTTCACAAAATATATTAACGGGCACACGAACATAGCTAAAACACAATCAGTTTTCAGACTTGGTGAAAACTGAGACATGCTGAAATATAACTCACGAAGGCATGTAAACAAGCTCGATGCACTCACCACAGTGCAAGTCATGGCAAGGCAGGCATACACCCATTAAGAAGGCACAAAATACAAGCTAGACATGGCAAGAACAATGGCATAGCATGCACGGGTCAACTACAACAACGCCGGCAAAATCGCAAACGAGTTGACGATCTGCCCAGATTCACCACGAAGCAAACGTAGAGCTCGATTGACTCAAGCTATGGTGCTCCATAATTGCAAACAAAGACATGGATGGATAGAGCATAACATGATTAACAAAACTCCTTTACTGGTCATCCTCAAAAGAGGCACGGATCACTAGGAAACAAGCTGAACATATGGCATCATGAACTAAATAATCCCAGACTTAGTGAAAACAACTAAGTCCCTGAAAACAGATTTCCCGGGTGCCTCTCTTTGCAAGCTTGCACAAGTCACCACACACATTCTAAAAATGCATGGGTTGCACCTCTAGAAAGAAGACAAAATGCTTCACAAAACATATGAAGGACTCATAGGCATAGCATGCACACATTAATCATGGCAAAAATGACAAAAGTCTAAGATGAACTAGCAGATCTGACAATTGACTCACGAAGCCTCCTTCTAACAGCATTTTGGGTA
>NW_021312136.1:0-1105 GCF_002162155.2 Triticum dicoccoides
GCCTGATCGAGGATACGAACGGGGTACTCTCGATATGTAAGATTATCTTGGAGATCAAGCGTTTCGTGGTCCACTTCACGGATAGGATCCGAGAAGCAACGCCTGAGTTGAGAAACGTGGAAGACATCGTGGACTCTGGAGAGATGCGGAGGTAGTTCCAGCTGGTAGGCAACTTCCCCTCGTTTGGCAAGAATGCGAAAAGGTCCAATGTAACGAGGAGCCAATTTGCCTTTGATACCGAAACGATGGGTTCCCTTCAGAGGGGTGACCCGAAGATAAGCCTTCTCGTCAACCTCGAAAGTCATAGCCTTATGTTTTCGGTCATATTGACTCTTTTGACGAGATTGGGCTGTTTTCAACTTTTCACGAACGATGCGAACTTGTTCTTCTGCTTCCTGAATCATATCCGGGCCAAAGAATTGTCTTTCCCCGGTCTCTGACACCGTCGTCCATAGAGAACTTCAAAAGGGGCTTTACCCAAGCTAGATTGATAGCTGTTGTTGTAAGCGAATTCGGCAAATGGAAGGCACTTTTCCCAGTCCATTCCGAATGAGATAACAGAGGCTCGAAGCATGTCTTCTAGAATTTGGTTGACGCGTTCCACTTGACCACTCGACTGAGGGTGGAAGGCGGTGCTAAAGGAGATACGGGTTCCCATAGCATTTTGGAAACTTTCCCAAAATCGAGAGGTGAAAAGACTTCCTCGATCCGAGTTAATTTCCAAAGGAACACCATGGAGAGACACTATTCGGGAGATGTATAAGTCTGCCAGCTGACTAGCGGTTATACACTCTCGAACAGGTAGGAAATGGGCTACTTTGGAAAGACGATCGACCACGACGAAAATAGCATTATTCCCTCTCTTGGTCCTGGGAAAACCGGTAATGAAATCCATACCAATTTTATCCCATTTCCATTCAGGAATAGCTAAGGGTTGAAGGGTGCCAGCAGGCCGTTGGTGCTCTGCTTTCACACGACGACAGACGTCGCAATTTGCAATATACTGAGCAATTTCTCTCTTCATCCTAGTCCACCAGAACCTCTGGCGTAGGTCCTGATACATCTTAGTGCTACCGGGATGAATGGTGAGAGGAGATTCATGAGC
>NW_021312137.1:0-2448 GCF_002162155.2 Triticum dicoccoides
GCTACCGGAGTAGCTGCCCCTCGGACGGCCCATCTCGCGAAAAACATCCCAGGAAGATCCAGTGGCCAGGAACGGCCAGCACATGAAAACGAATGGTCAAGATGTTGAGTGCGTGAGAGGGCTGGGATGATGCTCAGTTTTAATATATCTAAATATAGGTATAACACTTCATTCTCCAATAATTTTAGAGACTGGCTGTGCTTTTGTTGCGGTGATTTTTGCAAATGAATTTGATGATAGACCAGCTCTGCACGATCTGAAGAAGGAAGCATGGGGTATTTCTAAGCTAATGGATAGCTTCAGAGTTTCAAAGATTAGACGTTCGGCTAATGAGGTGGTCCATCTAATAGCCAAGTTTAGTTTTGATAACAGAGTGGATGGGATTCTTGTTAATGTTGTACTGCCCTATGTGGTGAACTCTGTAATGAATGATTGTAACACGTCCTTTGGTTAATTAATATATGAGGTGGTGTTTAAAATAAATTTGAGAGAGAAATTTTCTTGTCAATTCAACAAATGTGTCTGTGTTGATTTTGGAGATCGCTGCGATAGAGGTAGAAATATCCGATAGAGGTAGAATTTTTCTTATCAATTCAACAAATGTGTCTGTAATGAATACTATGTTGTCACTGATGCATCCATCAGGTGATAAAGTAAGCCCGGGAAAGCAATGATATGACACTGATCCTATTGTGGGGGATTGACATCATCTCCCAGGGCCCTACACACCCACATATCGAGCGAGGCGCACGTACGCACATAATTCCCCATGGAGCTCGGTTAAATTGGACGCAGCAGTGGTCCGACGGCGGGCCGGAGGAGGATCTGTGGCACCATCTCGTCCGACACGTACGGTGTCAATCGGTGAATACATATGCATGGAATTTAGGTGGTTCGGATCCTAAAAATACTACTACTACCATCAGGAAGTAATTAGTGTGCCCACAAGGAGTCCGACTTGATACCTGCTTCGACTCCAACTCGGCAACTCGTGCTCTAAAATAGACACCCTGCGATCACAAGCTGGTCGATTCCATGTTGCCGGATTGCTGTTGCCCATCTATCTGTAACGATGGGGCGTCGTCTTCGTCACCATCTTCGTCTATCCATGACGACGGGACGTCATCGTCTCCATCTTCGTCGCGTTGAGGCTCAGAGCAGCAGCCACAGCAGGGAGATCCCTAGGGAGATGCTCCAAGAGTTCCTAGTGAAGCTGCCGACAAAGGACGTGGCCCGGTGCTGCTGCGTCTCGAGGCTGTGGCGCAGTGTCGTCAGCGAGCCCTCCTTTCGCCATCTCCACGCCGCCAATTACGCCACCGCTTTGTCGGCGGACACAGAAGTCTTGTTCGTCTTGACGACGTGTGAGCCGGGCCGGAGCGACGGTGCCAGCATCTTCAGCATGTCTTTGGGCAAGGCCATGTTCTCCTTCGACATCCCCAGCGGCTATGACCTCGCCAACGTCTGCAACGGCCTCCTCTGCTACGTGCACGACAGCGGCCCCGAGGCGCCGGCGGTGGTATGTAACCCTGTCACCGGCGAGACGTCGCGCTTCCCAGGGCACCGCCGCTCACAGGAACCAAGGATAAGACACATCTCTTCGCCTTGGGATTCAGTCCACCCACCAATGAGTATAAGTTGTTCAGGTTCTCTAAGGTGCACATGGCCGTGTACACCTTAGGCGACACTCGGCGCTGGCGGCAGCACTCGTTCCACTCACCATCTCATCCGGCTGAAATTCTGACTTGGCCGCCACTGCTGATCGACGGCAAGCTGTATGTGGTGACGATAGGTTGGAAGCGAGTGTTGGTAGTCGATGTGCTTACTGAGACATACTGCACGTACCGTCTCCCAGAGCATGAGACTCTCGACTATGCCAAGCGGCTAATGGGTGCCTTCGAGCTCGACGGCCAGTTGTGCTTCGTCAAACACGTCTGTTACGTGGGCCCCCACTTTTGGGTCATGTCACTGCCGAAGGATGACAAGCCTCCACAATGGGATCTGCGCTATAACTTCCACATCAAGGAACCTTTCTACATCTTCAGGCCATGGAGCGCCTGGGCTGACGATGGCGACAAGATGCTCTGCTACATGAACCACGAAACTTTGTACAAGTATGACACGAGAACATGCTCACCGCTGATGCCTGACCAGGGTCAACAGCTGCGGTGGGACCAAAGGCTCCAGATCCCGGTGTTTCAAATATCAGGGAAAATTTTGAAATGCGACTTTATCATCCGTGGGGGTTATCGCCCCACCCTGCTCTCGCCTCTCACCTTTGCGTTACCGCCTTCCCAAGCTGATGAAGACAGAGAAAAATACAGACGCCAATTCAAGCACACCCTGTCAAGTGTACTATATGGTACCATCAACAAATTAAGAAGAAGAAAGCAAAAGGAAAAAGAATAGATGACAAAAGTTATACTCATTTGTTGATAGCTGATGTCAACT
>NW_021312138.1:0-1445 GCF_002162155.2 Triticum dicoccoides
ACGAGGATCAACTTGTGTGTCTAGGGGTGCCCCCTGCCCCCGTATATAAAGGAGCAAGGGGAGGAGGCCGGTCGGCTCTATTGGCGCGCCAAGGAGGAGTCCTCCTCCTAGTAGGAGTAGGACTCCTACTAGGAGGGGCAAAGGAAGTGGGGAGGGAGAAGGAAAGGGGGGCGCCGCCCCCCTTCTCCTAGTCCAATTCGGACCAAGGGGGGAGGAGGCGCGCGGCCCACCTTGGCTTCCCTTCTCTCTCTCCACTAAGGCCCATATGGCCCATTACTTCTCCCGGGGGGTTCCGGTACTCCGGTTTTCTCCGAAATCACCCGAAACACTTCCTGTGTCCGAATATAGCCGTCCAATATATCAATCTTTATGTCTCGACCATTTTGAGACTCCTCGTTATGTCCGTGATCACATCCGGGACTCCGAACTAACTTCGGTACATCAATACTCATAAACTCATAATATAACTGTCATCGAAACCTTAAGCGTGCGGACCCTACAGGTTCGAGAACAATGTAGACATGACCGAGACATGTCTCCGGTCAATAACCAATAGCGGAACCTGGATGCTCATATTGGATCCCACATATTCTACGAAGATCTTTATCGGTCAGACCGCATAACAACATACGTTGTTCCCTTTGTCATCGGTATGTTACTTGCCCGAGATTCGATCGTCGGTATCTCAATACCTAGTTCAATCTCGTTACCGACAAGTATCTTTACTCGTTTCGTAATACATCATCTTGCAACTAACTCATTAGTTGCAATGCTTGCAAGGCTTATGTGATGTGCATTACCGAGAGGGCCCAGAGATACCTCTCCGACAATTGGAGTGACAAATCCTAATCTCGAAATACGCCAACCCAACATTTACCTTTGGAGACACCTGTAGAGCTCCTTTATAATCACCCAGTTACGTTGTGATGTTTGGTAGCACACAAAGTGTTCCTCCGGCAAACGGGAGTTGCATAATCTCATAGTCATAGGAACATGTATAAGTCATGAAGAAAGCAATAGCAACATACTAAACGATCGGGTGCTAAGCTAATGGAATGGGTCATGTCAATCGCATCATTCTCCTAATAATGTGATCCCGTTAATCAAATGATAACACATGTCTATGGTTAGGAAACATAACCATCTTTGATTAACGAGCTAGTCAAGTAGAGGCATACTAGTGACGTTTAGTTTGTCTATGTATTCACACAAGTATTATGTTTCCGGATAATACAATTCTAGCATGAATAATAAACATTTATCATGATATAAGGAAATAAAATAATAACATTATTATTGCCTCTAGGGCATATTTCCTTCAGTCTCCCACTTGCACTAGAGTCAATAATCTAGTTCACATTGCCATGTGATTTAACACCAATAGTTCACATCATTATGTGACCAACACTCAAAGGGTTTACTAGAGTCAATAATCTAGTTCACAT
>NW_021312139.1:0-934 GCF_002162155.2 Triticum dicoccoides
TTCTTCCCGGTAACTGGCTTACCAGGTGCGGCAACATCCTTGCCGTCCTTCTTGAAGTTCTTCTTACCCTTGCCCTTCTTGAACTTAGTGGTCTTATTGACCATCAACACTTGATGTTCTTTCTTGATTTCAGCCTCTGCTGACTTCAGCATCGAGAACACTTCAGGAATGGTCTTTTCCATCCCCTGCATGTTGTAGTTCATCACAAAGCTCTTGTAGCTTGGTGGGAGCGACTGGAGGATTCTGTCAATGACCGCCTCATCTGGGAGGTTAATGTTCAGCTGGGTCATACGGTTGTGCAACCCAGACATCTTCAGGATGTGCTCACTGACAGAACTGTTTTCCTCCATCTTACAACTGTAGAACTTGTCGGAGACATCATATCTCTCGACCCGGGCATGAGCTTGAAAAACTAGTTTCAGCTCTTCGAACATCTCATATGCTCCGTGGTGCTCAAAACGCTTTTGGAGCCCCGGTTCTAAGCTGTAAAGCATGCTGCACTGAACGAGGGAGTAATCATCAGCTCGAGACTGCCAAGCATTCATAATGTCTTGGTTCTCTGGGACGGGAGCGTCACCTAGCGGTCCTTCTAGGACATATTGTTTCCTGGCAGCTATGAGGATGATCCTCAGGTTCCGGACCCAGTCCGTATAGTTGCTGCCATCATCTTTCAGCTTGGTTTTCTCTAGGAACGCGTTGAAGTTCATGTTGACATTAGCGTTGGCCATTGATCTACAAGACATATTTGCAAAGGTTTTAGACTAAGTTCATGATAATAAAGTTCTAATCAAATTATGAACTCCCACTTAGATTAGACATCCCTCTAGTCATCTAAGTGTTACACGATCCGAGTCGACTAGCCCGTGTCCGATCATCACGTGAGACGGACTAGTCATCGTCGGTGAACATTCTCATGTTGATCGTATCTTCCATA
>NW_021312140.1:0-1036 GCF_002162155.2 Triticum dicoccoides
CCAACTTAGGTATTACTCTTCGTGAACTGTTAGGCCTTGATGAGGCGCCAGTGAAGGAGGTAGTAATTACATATGTGAAGAATGGGCCTCTCGTCGAGCCTGCGCAGGAACAGGATCTACCTCCACAAATGAAAGGTCTGCTGAAATGGTACAAGGGTTACATAAAAAATAAAAACGCCAAAGAATATATTTATGCGGAAGTTAGATATGAGCATCACTTCAAACATTACTATGTACAAATTCATCTGAGTGAATTGTTCCAGCTTTTCAATCTGCGCGAGCTCGACAAATCTATCATCAGTTGCTACGTTCTGTAAGTGATTTATTTCTACCCCATCTCGTTCATATTGCCTGCACTATATATATGTCCTAACTATATTGTTGTGTCCGCTATTATACATGCGGAATGAAGATTAAGGAATGCAGAGTAAGGAACATCCATAATGTTGGGTTCATTAACCCACACATCGTTAATGGATATGTGTTGGAGCATCACCCCGCCGACATGGAGGCAGACCTGTGGCAGTTTCTTACAAAGCAGGAACTCAAAAGTGATATTCTATTTCCTTACCATTTTGGGTGAGTGTTTCTGTCTTGAGCACATTCTCTTTTGTTTACTCCACGCATGGTATGTGGCCGGCTAATCGATGAGTTATGCATGACGTACTGTGCATGTATCGTGTCCGCAGGTTCCACTGGATTCTGCTAGTAATTAAAGTTGACACCTCAGAATGTCTCGTCCACGACTCTCTGAATAAGGATCCAAAGCTTTGGGTCGACATGAGAAGAATGCTGCAGAAGTAATTATTTTCATTCATTTGCGCTCTATATCGATCGGCCTATTTCGTTCATTTCCTAATATCAAGTAACTAATAACTCTCTTGTTCATTTAATTTTCTTTGCCTCGTAGGGTTTGGAGACGGTTCGTAGATACAAAGGTCGGTGAATTCAAAAAAGAGCTAGAATTCAAAAGGGCAAAGGCTAAGAATGGTGAGGATATTCAGCCAGCGGGGACCAATCTATGTGCATACTATGT
>NW_021312141.1:0-3169 GCF_002162155.2 Triticum dicoccoides
CTAGCAGGACTCCGGTGAACCGGGCTGTAGCGGGCTAACAGGACTCCGGTATTCATCGCGTGACATTTCCCCGAAGGGACAGACACAGGAACGAAGAAGGACACATGCCGGCCAGCCTAAGTGTCCCGGAGCAGTAGCAAGCTACCATGGCTCGGTGGAAACACTAGGAGACATTTCCCGGTAAGAGAGGCTACCAAGGATAAACAACTAGGTTGTCAGATCCCACACATACCAAGCATTTCAATAACATACACACAATATGCTCGATATGTGCAAATACAACATGGCATCACAACATGACTCTACAACTCAAGTATTTTAATCAATAGGCTCCGAGGAGCGAGATATTACAAACATGGGTCTCACGACCCAACAATCAGAGCATACAAGTCAAAGCACAAGCGGAAGCTATCATGTCTGGGTACAAACATCTATAAATGAAAAAGGCTGAGAAGCCTGACTATCTACCAAATCCTGCCGAGGGCACAAGATCGTAGCTGAGGTAACAAGCTAAACGTCGAAGTCCACGTGGAACTACTAGTGAGACTGAAGTCTCTCTGCAAAAACATAAAATAGGCAAACGTGAGTACAAATGTACCCAGCAAGACTTACATCAGAACTAACTACATATGCATCATTTTCAACACAGGGATGGTGGGGTTTAACTGCAGCAAGCCAGCTTTGACTCGGTGGCTATCCTAAACTACGACTGCAAGCGACTCTTTTGAGGTGGCGCACACGAGTCCACATATTCACCATATCAATACACCACTATGGATCCGCTCCCGTCTCCCTATGAGAACGCCATCCATAGCACTCACGCTTATCTTGCGCATTTTAAAGTATCCACTTTCACTTGTCTATGAACTGATATAAGCAACCCAGAAGTCCTTTACCGCGGACACGGCTATTCGAATAGATGATGTTAACCCTGCAGGGGTGTACTTCTTCATACATGTTTCCACCACTTAGTGTCTGCACACGACATGTGCTCGGCAGACTTCAAGCGAAAGCCGACGTGGGTGTAGACCACGACCTACCTAAACACTCAAGTCTCTAGTCCAGGTTTATCGCCTATTCGGGTTCCATCCATGAGGAGATCCGGCCGGAGTTTCGCTCACAGCCCCAAACGATGTGAACCGGGTTCCGTGACACCAAACGGGTGCCCGGTTTACCCGGCCACGTGCCTACCGCATCACAGCCCACCCCTACGGTCAGCGCTGTCCACGGCCTCCAGCATACTACAAACACCAGAAACTACTTGCAACTCCTGGACAGAGGACAAGGGTGAATAAGAAGTCGAGCGGGGTCATATTTCAGGGCCCAATGTATGGTAGTAGCTGAATCATGGATCACAAACACAGAACTCAGTTCCTGAGGACGGCTGCAATGAGACAACCCACCATGTACTCCTACATGGCCTCTCACCGCTACCTTTACCAAATCGTGTTCACACACTTAGCTCACCCACAGTAGGACATGTTCACACGCCTCTGATTCATCCCCGATGAATCAGACCTGACTCAACTCTAAGCAGTAGCAGGCATGACAAACAAGCAACAATGAGTAGGCACAACAGGGCTCAAACAATTCCTACTCATACTAGTGGGTTTCATCTATTTACTGTGGAATGACAGGTCATGCAAAGGATAAAGGGGTTCAGCTACCGCAGCAAGTAACAGATGAATCGTTGTTGTCCTAATGCAGTAAAAGAGAGCAGGGGCGAGAGAGTGGGATTGTATCGGAATGAACAAGGGGGTTTTGCTTGCCTGGCACTTCTGAAGATAACATTGAGTCTTCATCAGTGTCAACGATCACCTCATCGGTATCACGTCTATCGAGAGGGGACAAATACCGGCAACACAGAAGGGAACACAATCAATGCAATGCACAATATGATGCATGATCATGACATGGCAAAATGAATGTGTGTTGGGCTAATGCAATTAGCAACGGATTAAATGAAGTTGGTTTGAATATAAAATTCAAATTCAAACTCCATATGTGATTATTTAAATGCTCTTTATATGATTTGTGCTAAACAGCACCTATAAGTTGTTCTAACATGCATGAAAATGGTACAGATGGATTCCTTGAATTTTTCTGATAATTTTTCATATATGATTTATTTAATTTGGAGTTACGGTTGAATTTCTATGAATTTTAGAAGTTTTAGGCATTTTCTGGAATTTCCTGATTATTAATAAATCCAGAAAATACTTATTGCGTCAGCATTGCGTCACTATGACGTCAGCAGGTCAACAGACGCTGCTGGTGGTCAAACCTGACCAGTGGGGTCCACTGGTCAGTGACTGGGGCTGATTAGTGTAGCTGACATGTGGGCCCAGTCAACAGCCACGTCAGCTTAGTCAAAGCTGACACGTGGGGCCACTAGGATTAGTTAAAAACTAAACAGAAACTAATCTAGGATTAATTAGCAGGTGGGGCCCTGCTGTCAGTGTCACAGGGTTAATTAGCAGGGTCAAATCCCGGGTCAGTGGGGTCAAACCCACCGGCGACATGACGCCGGCGAGGCCCGAGACGGCGCCGCGAGCCGGAAACGCGCTACAGGGCACGGGCGAGGCTGTGCTTGGGCTCGTTGGAGAGCCCTTGCTGGTGCGCATCGAATGGTGGTGGTGGCCGTGCCTGTGGTGGCCGGTACCGACGACGGCGAGCTCGTGAGCGGCGGCCGGAGTTCGGCCAATGGCGGGTTAGGCGATGCAGGGCGCTAGGGGAGGCGTTGGTGCGTGCTACGTGCTCCTAGTGAGGCGTGGAGCACGATAGTGTGCTCGGTTGGGCGCTACGGTGACCGTGGCCACGACGGCGACATCGCCGGCGGCGTGGAGCTCTCGGCCAAGGTGGGGCTAGGGCCTAGAGGTCGAAAGAGACCCGGGAAGAAGGGGGAAACGACTCGGGGGCTCACCGCGGTTGCAGTGGGCGTCGAAGCGGGCTCGGGGACGCGCTGGAGACGGCGAATTCGTCGGCGATGATGGTCGGAGCCCGAAGAGGGGAACGACGACGTGGCGGCGATGCAGGGCTTCCGGGGGCCCGTGGAGCGGTGGGGAAGAAGAGGGGGTTGTGGCGGAGCTTCTGAGCTAGTCGGGGGAGCGAGGGGTGGCCGGAGATGGCTGCTATGGCGAACGGCGGCGACGGTGGTGTTCGGCCGTGT
>NW_021312142.1:0-942 GCF_002162155.2 Triticum dicoccoides
AGACCACCTAGGAGACAGGTGGGCCTGGCCCTGTTCGGCGTTCGCGGATACTTAACACGCTTAACGAGATCTTGGTATTTGATCTGAGTCGGCTACGAGCCTATACGCACTAACCATCTACGTGGGAGTAGTTATGGGTATCCCGACGTCGTGGTATCAGCCGAAGCACTTCAGACGTCAGCGACGGAGCGGCGCGCGCCGGATTGGAACGTAAGCCTGCTCTTGTATTAAGGGGGCTAGTTCCGCTTTCGGCCGCGTACGCAACGTGCAGGTGTGCTATGGGCGATGGGCCCAGACCCCTGTGCGCTTAGGTTTAGACCGGCGTGCTGGCCTCTCTGTTTTGCCTAGGTGGGGCTGCGACGTGTTGATCTTCCGCGGCCGGGCATGACCCAGGAAAGTGTGTCCGGCCAAATAGGATCGAGCGTGTTGGGTTATGTGGTGCACCCCTGCAGGGAAGTTAATCTATTCGAATAGCCGTGATCTTCGGTAACAGGACGACTTGGAGTTATACCTTGACCTTATGACAACTAGAACCGGATACTTAATAAAACACACCCTTCCAAGTGCCAGATACAACCGGTGGTCGCTCTCTCTCAGGGATACGAGGAGGGGATCGCCGGGTAGGATTATGCTACTGGAGATGTTACTTGGAGATGCTACTTGGAGATGCTACTTGGAGGACTTCAATCTACTCTCTTTTACTTGATGCAAGACGGAGGCTGCCAGAAGCGTAGTCTTCGACAGGATTAGCTATCCCCCTCTTATTCTGGCATTCTGCAGTTCAGTCCACTGATATGGCCTCCTTACACATATACCCATGCATATGTAGTGTAGTTCCTTGCTTGCGAGTACTTTGGATGAGTACTCACGGTTGCTTTCTCCCCCCTTTTTCCCCTTTTCCTTTCTTTCTGGTTGTCGCAACCAGATGCTGGAGCCCTGGAG
>NW_021312143.1:0-935 GCF_002162155.2 Triticum dicoccoides
TTATTCTAGGACAGGGTGGCACTGGTGTCACGTGCTCGTCTCGGCGTCCGTCGTCGCTACCGCGATGACGTCTGCCTCGACTCGCGTTACGCTAAGGCAGGGTGGCACTGGTATCACATGCTCGTCTCGGCGTCCGTCGTCGCTACCGCGACGACGTCCGCCTCGACTCGCGTTATGCTAAGACAGGGTGGCACTAGTGTCCCGTGCTCGTCTCGGCATCCGTCGTCGCTACCGCAACGACGTCCGCCTCGACTCGCGTTACGCTAAGATAGGGAGGCAGTGGTGTCACGTACTCGTCTCGGCGTCCGTCGTCGCTACCGCGACGACGTCCGCATCGACTCGGGTTACGCTAACAAAGGGTGGCACTGGTGTCACGTGCTCGTCTCGGCATCCGTCATCGCTACCGCGACGACGTCCGCCTCGACTCGCATTACGCTAAGACTGGGAGGCAGTGGTGTCACGTGCTCGTCTCGGCGGCCGTCGTCGCTACCGCGACGACATCCGCCTCGACTCGCGTTACGCTAAGATAGGGAGGCAGTGGTGTCACGTGCTCGTCTCGGCGTCCGTCGTTGCTACCGCGACGACGTCCGCATCGACTCGCGTTACGCTAGGACAGGGTGGCAGTGGTGTCACGTGCTCGTCTCGGCGTCCGTCGTCGCTACCGCGACAATGTCCGCCTCGACTCGCGTTACGCTAAGGCAGGTTGGCACTGGTATCACGTGCTCGTCTCGGCGTCCGTCGTCGCTACCGCGACGACGTCCGCCTTGACTCGCGTGATGCTAAGACAGGGTGGCACTGGTGTCCCGTGCTCGTCTCGGCGTCCGTCGTCGCTACCGCAACGACGTCCGCCTCGACTCGCGTTACGCTAAGACAGGGTGACACTGGTGCCCGTGCTCGTCTCGTCATCCGTCATCGCTACCGCGATGACGTCCGCC
>NW_021312144.1:0-1066 GCF_002162155.2 Triticum dicoccoides
TTCAGAAATTTAGTTGGGCTTTGGGCCAAAAGCCCACTAGCAAATTTCAACAGAAAATCGGGAGCTTGTTAGCTCGCCTGCGCCTTACCCTCTACCTGTAAATAGTAGAGCAGATTGATCAGCTGAGGGTGAGAGACGCGCCCACAGCGGCCACGTCGAGGACATGGACGGAGGGAGCCTGCGGAAGAGGCCCTAGCACTTCACACGCACGTACGCGAGGCAGCAGCGGAGGGTGTAGGGCGGCAACCCATGGACATGCACCGTGCAACCGGCCGCAGATGACGCGTCGACGCTGGCATAGCGCCCGGGCCGAGGAGGAGGCTGCGGCATGGCATACGCGCCCGCCGCCGACGAACAGGAAGCCTCGATGCTATCTTCATGGTGTTGATGAGACTCTCGGTGGCAGCAACGTCAAGTCTTTTGCATCAAGGCCTTATTGATGCATGAACCATGCACGTGGATGTTGGAGCCGAGAGCTCCGGCGAGGCCTAGATCACGATCGCCGCGGTGAAAGGAAAACGAAAACATCAGAGGTTTTTGTGCTGCGCACAGTTCAGCAGCTTTTCTCATTAATCTTCAGCTTATTTGTACATCAACTGGAAAACAAAAAACCCTCAACGCCGCCGAGCCTACCGGACGTGCCATCCCACGTCGCCCGTCGTGCGCGAGGTGAGTGCTGGCCGAGTCCTACGCTGCATGCCATCCCATGCGCTCACAACGGCCGCACTAATCTAGCTAGCTACTAACTGAAAACAAAAACAGCTTTCTGTGTGTACATGCACACGAGTCAGAGCCGGTTATTCAGCTAACTGAAAGCAAAAAACTATCCTAACACGCAAAGGATTACAGGCTCAACAGTGGATTCATCTCTCTCTTATCTTCTTCTGTCTTCTTGATTATGCAGATTGGAGACGCAAAGTTTGTCAGCCGAGCGTCCAGCATGCGTCCCAAGGAGAGAGGCGGAGAGGGGGCACCCGGCCCCCAAGTGGAGACGCGCCTGCCGTGGCAGCGTCGAGGACGGGACGACACACAGGAGGCAACGACTACACGCTCCGTCGGAGGCCGC
>NW_021312145.1:0-972 GCF_002162155.2 Triticum dicoccoides
GACTATAAGGAGTATACTAATATCACTCGTTTATTCCATCTTGCTTGTAAAGCTGAACGTGAAGTGCAGGATCGACAAGCATTGGGGTGAACTAACTTTTCTGCAGGCCGACCTTCATCATGGACACCACGTGCATCTTCTACTTCAACTGCACCAGCACCTCCATCCGGTGCCACCTCCAGCCGTGATACAAGAAAACAGGCACAACCACCATTATCTGCCAAGAGCGCACCTGCGGGGCCTGCACAGCGTTCTTCTTCTTCCATGGCATCAACAGGGCACACAAGTGATATTATTTGTCATCGTTGTAAGGGAGGAGGTCATTATGCGAGGGAATGCAAATCTCCGCGTGTGATGATTGCTACCGCGGATGGTGGATATGAGTCCGCTAGTGACTATGATGAGGAGACATTGGCTCTTATTACACGTGAAGAACACGGTGGAGATGATTCTGATCATGAGACGCAATACATGGCTCCTCAAGACGCTGACAGGTATGAATGTTTAGTTGCTCAACGTGTTTTGAGTGTGCAGGTCATACAAGCTGAGCAAAATCAGAGGCACAATTTGTTCCATACCAAGGGAGTTGTGAAGGAACGTTCTGTGCGCGTCATAATAGACGGAGGGAGCTGCAACAACTTGGCTAGCATGGAGATGGTGGAGAAGCTTTCTCTCACCACAAGACCACATCCACATCCTTACTACATCCAATGGTTCAACAACAGCGGCAAGGTTAAGGTAACACGTACTGTTCGTGTGCATTTTAGTATCTCTACATATTCTGATTATGTTGATTGTGATGTGGTACCTATGCAAGCATGTTCCTTATTACTTGGTAGACCATGGCAATTTGATAAAAATTCTGTACACCATGGTAGAAACAATCACTATACTCTTGTTCATAAGGATAAAAATATTACTTTGCTTCCTATGACTCCTGATTCCATTTTGAAAGATGATATTAATAGAGCT
>NW_021312146.1:0-1638 GCF_002162155.2 Triticum dicoccoides
AAAGTCTCAATGAATTCAACCCATTTAGCATGTCTACGATTCAGTTTAGCTTGACTTTTAATATGTTTCAAAGATTCATGATCAGAATGTATAACAAATTCTTTGGGCCATAAATAATGTTGCCATGTTTCTAAAGTCCGAACAAGAGCATATAATTCTTTATCATAAGTAGAATAATTCAGACTAGGCCCACTTAATTTTTCAGAAAAGTATGCAACAGGTTTGCCATCTTGTAATAACACACCTCCTAATCCAATTCCACTAGCATCACATTCAAGCTCAAAAGTCTTATTAAAATCAGGAAGTTGGAGTAAAGGAGCATGTGTCAACTTATCTTTCAATACCGTGAAGGCTTCTTCCTGTGCGGTACCCCAAAGAAAAGGCACATCTTTCTTTGTAAGATCATTGAGAGGTGCAGCAATGGTGCTGAAATCTCTCACAAAACGCCTATAGAATCCAGCGAGGCCAAGAAAACTCCTCACTTGTGTGACCGTTTTGGGTTGCGGCCAACTCTCAATAGCTTCAATCTTCGCTTTATCAACTTCAATTCCCTGTGGAGTAACAACATAGCCAAGAAAAGATACTCGGTCGGTGCAAAAGGTGCACTTCCCAAGGTTACCAAACAAACGTGCATCACGTAGAGCAATAAAAACAGCACGTAAATGTTCCAAATGTTCTTCCAAAGATCTGCTATAAATCAATATGTCATCAAAGTAAACTACCACAAATCGTCCAATGAAAGCACGTAAAACTTCGTTCATTAATCTCATGAAAGTACTAGGTGCATTAGTTAACCCAAAAGGCATGACTAACCACTCATATAATCCAAACTTAGTTTTGAATGCTGTTTTCCATTCATCTTCCAATTTCATACGAATTTGATGGTATCCACTACGTAAATCAACTTTGGAGAATATTGTAGAGCCACTCAATTCATCAAGCATATCATCTAGCCTAGGAATAGGATGACGATAACGAATAGTAATATTATTAATGCCTCTACAATCAACACACATACGTGATGTACCATCCTTTTTCGGCACTAGAATAATAGGAGCAGCACAAGGACTAAGGGATTCGCGTATATAACCTTTGTCGAGAAGCTCTTGTACTTGACGCATAATCTCCTTCGTCTCCTCTGGATTGGTACGGTATGATGCACGGTTTGGCAGTGAAGCACCGGGAATTAAGTCAATCTGATTGATAGAGGCGGAGGTGTCCCGTCTTTCGATGAGATGGTGGATTTCGCTTTGGTGGAAGTCGACTTTGACGATCCGACTACGAACGTGCGAGGACGTCGCGCCTTAGCAATCGCTAAACCAACTCCGAAAGGTTATTGACCACGCCGGAGCACGATCAACCTGACCACGAGGGTCTGTTTCCTGCGAGCAAACGAAGAACAAGCAAGAAACTAAGATTGCAATCTGGATATTGCGAATATAAGATGAAAGCTTTATTGATCAAGGTGGGGTTCTGTGACGCCTTTGTCTGGTCGTTGAACACAAACGAAGTACGCGAAGTTGCAGCTATGGCGAACTTTTAATCTAAACAAAACCCAAAGTCTAAACGATGCCCTAAGGGCTGTATATATGGAGGAAGAGGGGGGGAATTTCGTGGCCCTTGGTGGAGGGGTCCGAA
>NW_021312147.1:0-2132 GCF_002162155.2 Triticum dicoccoides
CAACGACACAAAACACACTAAGCATCATTGATAAAATTGAAGCCGTGTAAGAGATTCGACTAAGATGGTTGGATACTTAGTGCACCAATATGCAACAACGAAAAAGGGCTGCACTTTTTCATGCAAATGGGGCTCCTTTATACCGTGATGCTACAATTGGTAGCAAAAAGCTATGGTTCCTCAACCAATCCTAAAATTCTAGCTTCCAAACCACTCCTGTTATTTATAGCTACAATGATAATGATATTCCTAATGCCCCGTCAAATCGCATTTTATCATCAACCAGAATACACCTTTATCTCTGTCCTTTTGAATCTTGATGTACCATATTATGCACTCATCCTTCATCAAGTGGATTTAGAGTCTTGAGCTCGTGTTGAATTTGTGGGTGTTGTGATGCACCTGTGGATCTAGGACATTGGTTTCCCATTTGACTACTCATTGAGTATGCGTGTCGTAAAAATATAAATACTCCTAGTTCATTACAATATGTTGCTTTTTGATATCACGAAGTCTAAAAATAACTTTGGTTGCTAACTCATATTGTAACATGTTCATAAGCCCCAACTAAAATGTAAGAATTTCTCAAAACACTTATTATTTCAGTGTACGTTTTATAAAAAAGTTCAGACAGTAGTGACCAATGCTTTAATGTTTAACTTTACCTATATCTAAAATGAATTCAAGATCATGCTTTGCTACACAAGTGATAATCAATTACATTTTAAATCTTCTCTAAAACAAAGCATGGACAAATTGCAAGCAGAAGTGGGAATGTTTACCTTTAATGTTCCACAACTTTTCACCTTTAGCTTTCCAATATTCCCTTGCATAATTGAGTTGGATTGACCCACCTTCTCGACTTCACTCTTCCCCCTTTTGTTGTGGTCAAGTGCACTTGACTATTTTTCTGTATTCAATTATTCTCCAATTTGTAAGAAATGCTATAGATGATAAAAAAAGTGTACCATATGTGCCATAGATGCATGCACACGACGATGTATCGTATCGGTTCGCT
The DNA here is from genome assembly GCF_002162155.2 of Triticum dicoccoides. Classification (NCBI taxonomy): domain Eukaryota; kingdom Viridiplantae; phylum Streptophyta; class Magnoliopsida; order Poales; family Poaceae; genus Triticum; species Triticum dicoccoides. The sequence goes on from NW_021312147.1 coordinate 1,019, forward strand.
TTAGTGTTCTCCCTATAGGATGTTTTCGGTCCCAGGGTGCGCACCACATTTGTTGTTATTCCATAATAATATGAAACTCCATTTATACAATGTATACACAATGAAAATTCACTTGAATTTTTTGTGAAAATAGGTGACACTCATACAATATAATCTCAAGAAATGAAAAGGGTTAGTTTTTATTGTGAATAGTGCCAACTCGACACTCCAGGTTTGCATGTGATAACATTCATAGTTGTAAATCGAACGGACTTGAAACTTTGTAGTATGGTATGTCCTATATTATCTTTATATTATTATCTTTTTTGAGTTTCTACAACTTTTATATATTTTTAGTGGTCTAGCACACTAGTACATCTCAAAGGTATCGTGCATGCGTAGGGTCAAAGTCAAAGTCACAAAGCAAAAAAACTAATCTACAATTACAGCCCAATAGGAACTGCCTATCTCCCCTCTCCTCCTAGCCGCCATCCAAAGCGTCCTCTACACCGCGGCCTTGCCCTCCTCTCTTTCGTCCGATAGCCTCGGCGGCGGCAAGAGGAGTGAAGACCCATCCCTTTCATTTTTTCTTAGTTCTACAACATTCTTTTCCCCCTTCGGTTTTCATTCTTGGTTGCATCGGCAAAGTGGTGGCAGCAGCAATGACACATTGAAATGAAGTCTCTCGACGATGTGCAATCCAACGTCGAAGGAGGGCATGTGAGGGTAGGTGTTGCCAGATTTGTTGGCCCTCTTCGGATCATGGCATTTGTTGTGTCAATTAAGGAAATCACTTGGTTGGATTAGTGACTTCAACATCTTATTTCGATTTTGTTTGACGATAGGTCCAGTTTCTCAAACCCGCTCGACTAGTTGTGATTTTTTAACCATGTGCTACGTGGGTTCATGCCCCAGCCGATGTTTCTCGTGCGAATTCTAGATCTCGTTTGAAGCGTTGAACAACTATTGTGGTCTTCAAAGCCTAGTACAACAAGGACATTTGCAGGCCTTCCTTTACTTTGTCGTCAGTTCAGTGTAATTTTTAATCTCCGGTGGGCAATGCACGATCAAAGGAAGAAGATGCCCAATATGATTTTGAATATATTTTTATTTTTATTGATTTTAGTGTCAAGTA
>NW_021312148.1:0-1948 GCF_002162155.2 Triticum dicoccoides
GTTTTTATTATACCCAACTTGGATGCCTACCATTCTAGGACCAATTTTATAACCATAGCAAATACCATGCTGTTCTAAAAGTCTATCAAAATAATATAAGTGAAGCATGAGAGACTAGCAATTTCTACAAATTTAAGCCACCGCCGTGCTCTAAAAGATATAAGTGAAGCACTAGAGCAAAAACTATCTAGCTCAAAAGATATAAGTGAAGCACATAGACTATTCTAATACATTCCAAATCAAGTGGGCTTCTCCCAAAAGGTGTGTACAGCAAGGATGATTGTGGAAAACTAAAAATCAAAGACTAATATCATACAAGACGCTCCAATAAAAACACATATCATGTGGCGAATAAAAATATAGCTCCAAGTAAAGTTACCAATGAACGAAGACGAAAGAGGGGATGCCTTCCCGGGGCATCCCCAAGCTTAGGATTTTGGCTACTATTGAATATATTGGGGTGCCATGGGCATCCCCAAACATAGGCTTTTTCCACTCCTTATTCCATAGTCCATCAAATCTTTACCCAAAACTTGAAAACTTCACAACACAAAACTCAACAGGAAATCTTATAAGCTCTGTTAGTGAAAGAAAAAAAACCACAACATAAGGTACTGTAATGAACTCATTCTTTATTTATATTGGTGTTAAACCTACTGCATTCCAAGTTATTTATGGTTCATACCACTTAATACTAGCCATAGATGCATCAAAATAAGCAAACAACACACGAAAAGCAGAATCTCTCAAAAACAGAACAGTCTGTAGCAATCTGTGACTAACGCAAACTTCTGGAACTCTAAAAATTCTACCAAAATAGGAAGTCCTGGAAACTTTGTCTATTGGTCAGAATCAATAAGAATCAACGCAAAATCACATTTCTGTGATTTAACAAAACTAATTTCGTGCGTGCAAAGTTTCTGTTTTTCAGCATAATCAAATTAACTATCACCATAGGTTATCCTATAGGTTCTACTTGGCACAAACACTAATTAAAACATAAAAACACATCTAAACAGAAGGTAGATGCAAAATTTATTACTAAACAGAAACAAAAACAAGAAACACAAATAAAATTGGGTTGCCTCCCAACTAGCGCTATCGTTTAACGCCCCTAGCTAGGCATAAAAGCGAAGATATATCTAAGTAGTGCCATCTTTGACGCTTAATTCATAAGTAGCTCGCATGATAGATTCATAAGGTAATTTTACTTTCTTTCTTGGAAAGTGCTCCATGCCTTTTCTTAATGGAAATTAGAATCTAATATTCCCTTCCTTCATATCAATAATCGCGCCAATCGTTCTAAGGAAAGGTCTACCAAGAATAATAGGGCAAGAAAGATTGCAATCTATATCAAGAACGATAAAATCTACGGGCACCAAATTTCTATTGCAACAATGAGAACATCATTGATCCTTCCCATTGTCTTTTTAATGGTGGAATCCGCAAGGTGCAAATTTAAAGTGCAATCATCAAGATCATGGAAATCTAGAATATCACATAAAGTTTTCAGAATCGTGGAAATACTAGCACCCAAATCACATAAAGCATAACACTCATGATCTTTAATTTTAATCCTTATAGTAGGTTCCCACTCATCATTAAGTTTTCTAGGTATGGAAACTTCCAAATTAAGTTTTTCATCATAAAATTGCATCAAAGCATCAACGATATGTTTGGTAAAAGCTTTATTTTGACTATAAGCATGAGGAGAATTAACAACGGATTGCAACAAGGAAATACAACCTTCTAAAGAACAATTATCATAATCAAATTCCTTGAAATCCGAGATAGTGGGTTCAATGCTATTTAAAGTCATGACCTCTCCAATCCCACTTTTACCAAATTTAGCATCAAGATCTAAAAACTCCGAATTATTGGGACGCCTTCTAACTAAAGTTGACTCATCTCCAGTCCCATTATTATCAATATTCATGTTGCAAAAAAA
>NW_021312149.1:0-2522 GCF_002162155.2 Triticum dicoccoides
ATCCGGCAACTGTAAGTGCACTGCACTGTACATATCCTAGTAGTATCCTTTTTATTCGAGATCATGGTAGAATTCATGTTTCTAGTATGTGCCCTAGATGTGATCTGTTCATCTACTATGCTAGTTCGCATGATTAGTTTAATCTCTGTTATTGATGTCATGATTTATCTTGTGTTCATTCGGATTAAATCTCGTAGTAATTTGCTCATATTTCCAACAAGTAGTACGATGTCCGTACATCAGTCCAAGAGACAGTTGAGTTGATGAGAACATTGGCTTGGTCACCTAATTAATTTGGTCAAAGCTTTTGCTTAATCCAATCCCTCATTGAGAATGTTGTTAATTAGACTTTTGATCAGCTAGACTGATAGGTAGAATCCATGTGTTAGTTTACTACTACTAATCCTAACATTAAAAGCATGAAGCTTGTTGCGCATGAAGCATGGGCTTGGCGTTTTTTTTCTTGAATAAGTACTTAGTTAACATACAATACATTAATACGACAACCGGAAAGAGTGCACCAATGGAGAGGACGTATCCTAAGCACCGGTTCAACTGGTGCAACGAATGCACGTGTAGATTCTGGGCCACTGGATTCATAATAGATGGAACATATTTATCACTAGAAGGGTTGCAGGTACGTTTTACGTCCTGCACCTTGCAGAATTGTCGAAATGCCTAAATAGTCCTCAACATAACATGTCCTCTCCTTCCTTTATCCTGTTCCTCTCCCCATCCTTTTTTGATGGCGGCTGGCTGATGACGCCGGCCGAAGAGGGAGAGCACGACGACGCCCTTCCCCCAGTAACCCTCCATCCTCTCCCCTCCCAGCCGCGGCCTTCCCATCGAGGTAGCAGTGCGGTGACGCTCGGCGTCTCCTCGATCTCCCCTGGTCAACGCACTTCCATGTTCGGCTGCTGTACACCCCCATACCCTCCCTGCTCGATGCCACCGAGCTCCGGTAGTACAGCTCAACAAATCCGGCGGGCCGGAGGCTGCAACTCACCATGTTCCACAGCGTCCAGCTCCAATCCGGCAACTGTAAGTGCACTGCACTGTATATATCCTAGTAGTAACCTTCCTGTTCGAGATCGTGGTAGAATTCATGTTTCTAGTATGTGCCCTAGATGTGATCTGTTCATCTACTATGATAGTTCGCATGATTAGTTTAATCTCTGTTATTGTTGTCTTGATTTATCTTGTGTTCATTCGGATTAAATCTCGTAGTAATTTGCTCATATTTTCAACAAGTAGTACGATGTCCGTACATCAGTCCAAGAGACAGTTGAGTTGATGAGAACATTGGCTTGGTCACCTAATTAATTTGGTCAAAGCTTTTGCTTAATCCAATCCCTCACTGAGACTGTTGTTAATTAGACTTTTGATCAGCTAGACTGGTAGGTAGAATCCATGTGCTAGTTTACTACTACTAATCCTAACACTAAAAGCATGAAGCTTGTTACGCATGAAGCATGGGCTTGGCGTTTTTTTGCTTGAATAAGTACTTAGTTAACATACAATACATTAATACAAGAAGGGCGAAAGAGTGCACCAATGGAGAGGACGTATCCTATGCATCGGTTCAACTGGTGCAACGAATGCACCTGTAGATTCTGGGCCACTAGATTCATAATAGATGGAACATATTTATCACAAGAAGGGTTGCAGGTACGTTTTACGTCCTGGACCTTGCAGAATTGTCGGAATGCCTAAATAGTCCTCAACATAACCTGTCCTCTCCTTCCTTTATCCTGTTCCTCTCCCCATCCTCTTCTGATGGCGGCTAGCTGATGACGCAGGCCGAAGAGGGAGAGCATGACGACGCCCTTCCCCCTGTAACCCTCCAGCCTCTCCCCTCCCAGCCGCGGCCTTCCCATCGAGGTAGCAGTGCGGTGACGCTCGGCGTCTCCTCGATCTCCCCTGGTCAACGCACTTCCATGTTCGGCTGCTGTACACCCCCATACCCTCCCTGCTCGATGCCACCGAGCTCCGGTAGTACAGCTCATCGCATCCGGCGGGCCGGAGGCTGCAGCTCACCATGTTCCACAGCGTCCAGCTCTAATCCGGCAACTTTAAGTGCACTGCACTGTACATATCCTAGTAGTATCCTTTCTGTTCGAGATCGTGGTAGAATTCATGTTTCTAGTATGTGCCCTAGATGTGATCTGTTCATCTACTATGCTAGTTCGCATGATTAGTTTAATCTCTATTATTGATGTCATGATTTATCTTGTGTTCATTCGGATTAAATCTCGTAGTAATTTGCTAATATTTCCAACAAGTAGTACGATGTCCGTACATCAGTCCAAGAGACAGTTGAGTTGATGAGAACATTGGCTTGGTCACCTAATTAATTTGGTCAAAGCTTTTGCTTAATCCAATCCCTCATTGAGAATGTTGTTAATTAGACTTTTGATCAGCTAGACTGGTAGGTAGAATCCATGTGTTAGTTTACTACTACTAATCCTAACATTAAAAGCATGAAGCTTGTTGCGCATGAAGCATGGGCTTGGCGTTTTTTT
>NW_021312150.1:0-1742 GCF_002162155.2 Triticum dicoccoides
GGTTCCTTTCTTAATTTCAGCTGCACGGTTTTAACCAGCTAGTCAAAAGGTACTTATTTGACTTACAAGATTGGAAGATGGTCCGAAAATATATTTATCAGTCCTTATGTTCCAGAAGCTAATGATATAGCTTCTAGATTTGACCGCTCTTATGGCACCCACACTCTCAGCTTGGATCACTAGCTTGTGTTTCGATTTAACCAGTTGCTCACATGTAATTTGATGTACTTATTTTATATAATTCAATTCAATGTGAAGTTTGGCACCAAATAGCTAGATAAAATGTAAGGCAACAAAGGAAGACTAAAGTAGGAAAAGGAACGGGAGGTAACCCGAGTACATCACAATGCTAAATGTAGCCTTAGTTACATGGATGCGACGTTAAACCACATATTAAAGTGTAATGAGTGTATATAGCAACAAATGAACCAACCAAGGCAACCTTACCATAGATTGATTGAGATCTATGACAGCACACATCCAAAGTTGAACACAATGCATGCACACTACGTGTGTTACTCTTTGCAAAGAAGATGTTCTCATCAGCGAAGAGGAGATGTGAGATAGGAGGACCAAGTCGGCCTTTCAAACGAGAAAAAACATTTTCTCTTTCTTGGATTTGATTTTGAAATAGAGGAGAGAGAAAGCTGTCATTACAGTCGATGGAGAGCTTTGAGAAAGTGCCAAGCAAAATGATGGAGATCTGCAACTGCATTGCAAGATAGGATAACATGATGCATGCATCAAGCGAGATGCGTGCTTGGTAATAGGAGTCCGCTGGTAGCGCCGCCATCGGCTGGGTCGTTGGGACACATATGGTGGTGCCTGTGGGGCCGTGAACACGAACACCATGTCGACACACCAACAACCAAGTTATTGGGGAGAAGAGTAAGCTCTTCCAAGGATAGGCAACTTCATGAAGCAACTGCTCCCTAGCAAGGTTTAGCTGTCGCAAGATGCATGGTCGCACTAGCAGGACGTTTTCTATTCCACGAACGACTCGAGAAACGATGGATGAAGACAGATCTGAGTTACCGTTCCATATTTTTCTGTCTAATCATCTTATTGGTCAACTAAAATTCAACCAATTTCTCATCTCAATAAAGTTTATCTCAATTAACACTAAATCTACATGGATCGATGGAACTACCTTTTTGAAAGTAATTACGGGGTGTACCGAAGCAAAAGTCAAACAATAATGATCATTCGACCGAGATGGTTGACATGTTCCAACCACAGACTGGTAGTTCATGACAGTAGTGAGATGAGTGGGTTTTTTACTGGGAAAATACTTGTATTACTAAAACAGTAGGATTACAGTAAAATTTACAAAGTTTTATGACCTCATCAGGTCCTGAACCTAACCAAAAAGATGTGCGGCTCTAAGCCCTACCATAACTTGCCATAGAGTGGCTTATATTATTTTGAGTGCGACGTATATGAGTAATACTAGTATTCCCTCCAGGCAGTTTTCTTTGGATCCCCTAGATCAAGGAAGGGTTTCTTAACCTATCAATTTCCTTGTTCTCAAAAAGTTGACGGCCTCAAGATAGTCCGATTGTGCAATTATCGGAAGATTACTCAACTACAGAGCCAAAGATACACCTTCAAAGATTGCTGATAGTTCTGACTCAAGAGCATTATCACACATGATCAGCGACATGCAGTAAATATGATCGCACCACTTGAGTCTCTGAGCAACATACCAGTTGCCGCCGAACCATCAGAGGGCGGATACGATC
>NW_021312151.1:0-1233 GCF_002162155.2 Triticum dicoccoides
ACAACAACTTGGAGAGTTGGAGGATAAAAGCTTGCCTGACTTAGTTCGTTCCAAAGGGATAATCTTGTGTAGTGTGTGTTGAAGAAAGATGATATCTTCATCGATTGGTCCCTGTGATCAGTTGCTGGACCTATTGTCTTATCAATCCTTTGATTTGAGTGTGGGCTATCGTCAATCAAATCAGTACCAACGATACTCGTAATGTTGTATTACTCGTGGTTGATCCCTCGAGTATATACCATTACATCTTTTGGTCTGACCAATACTATCCCCGTGTTCACATGATGGTGGAAATCCAGTGATATGGAAATTCCGATGAGTTGTTGTTGAGCCCATCAGCAGCATTTTGTCTCCCCATGATTCATGTTGAACATCAACCTAGTGTTGGAAACTTGTGTAAGCATTTCTTCGTGTTTCATTCATGAAGCATATGTTTGGATGAAAGTAGTGACTTTCCCTAATTCATGTGCATATGATGCAAGTTGCCGCCATGAATTCGAGGAAGATTGTTTTGTTTCCTTGGAATCATCCCAAATCAGTCATGCACACGTGCGAAGTATTCTGTGGTCTGGAGACTTGCAACCTTCATCCCATATGTGTCCCGAGCACACCAAGCCACTGATTGATTTGTTCAAGGAGAAGAAGTTCCTTCATAAGAGCTAATCATATGACTTATGCAAGGACTTCGTTATCCACGGTGATGGTTCCCACCTGAACTCGGTAGTGTTTTATTGTAAGACTACCATGTGATAATGTTCTTCTAGGACAGCGTGTTCACATGTTTGTAGCAGAACCAGCTCATGTTTTGGAGCTTACTATCGTAGTTCATTCCCCGAGAATCTCGCAACGTCATCTCGTCGATTTGTGTTGCAAATTTCCGTTTTTCTTCCTAGACTCGATGAGTCTGGAATATCCTGACACCAACCAGATCTGAATCTCAGGCAGATATGATGGTTTGGAACATTTCCCAAAACTATAATATTGGTCCCTCGATAACTGGTAAAGTGGATGTCGTGGCCAGCACCACCCAGCCGAAAGACCTATTATTATAGTATCTTGATCAAAGAAGTTGGCCACCTCCCCATAAGGATTTCGCAGGATTTACCTCCGTAGTTACTCCTTATGGATTCTTGTGCTCCCGAAGTCCGACCTTTTTACTTGATGTTCTAGATATCAAACCATATCTATGAATGGGTTACACTAGCACATCAAGGAGAACATTAGAAGCGGAGT
>NW_021312152.1:0-1147 GCF_002162155.2 Triticum dicoccoides
TCTGATGGGATCCGGTGCTTTAGTGCTGGTATGATCGCATCCGACATGTTTCCCCGTCTTCGTCCCTTATGCTTGCCACTCCCAGGTCCGCTCCAAAGACGATTCTACATTCTCACTACCATTACAACCGTTCCCTAACAATGGATAATGTCCTATACTACTTACTCTCCCGCTCAATCACGGAGACGAGTTTTCCACGGTTTCCACCCCTCCCTCCATACCGCAGCAACACGAGTTTTTTCCACCCCTTTCAGAAAGCGCTCTTCGCGCCACAAAGCCGCCCCAAGACGCGCGAGCAATGAGCATCGAGCTTAAACATATCGCAAACGTCAAAAATAATATAACGGGATTAATATATATCGCGCACGTGCGATATGCTTGTCACAAGGCGCAAAAAATAATTATAAAAGGAATGCAACACGAGGACTTCCCAGAAGGTCACCCATCCTAGTACTACTCTCGCCCAAGCACGCTTAACTTCGAAGTTCTGATGGGATCCGGTGCTTTAGTGCTGGTATGATCGCATCCGACATGTTTCCCCGTCTTCGTCCCTTATGCTTGCCACTCCCAGGTCCGCTCCAAAGACGATTCTACATTCTCACTACCATTACAACCGTTCCCTAACAATGGATAATGTCCTATACTACTTACTCTCCCGCTCAATCACGGAGACGAGTTTTCCACGGTTTCCACCCCTCCCTTCATACGGCAGCAACACGAGTTTTTTCCACCCCTTTCAGAAAGCGCTCTTCGCGCCACAAAGCCGCCCCAAGACGCGCGAGCAATGAGCATCGAGCTTAAACATATCGCAAACGTCAAAAATAATATAACGGGATTAATATATATCGCGCACGTGCGATATGTTTGTCACAAGGCACAAAAAATAATTATAAAAGGAACGCAACACGAGGACTTCCCAGGAGGTCACCCATCCTAGTACTACTCTCGCCCAAGCACGCTTAACTTCGGAGTTCTGATGGGATCCGGTGCTTTAGTGCTGGTATGATCGCATCCGACATGTTTCCCCGTCTTCGTCCCTTATGCTTGCCACTCCCAGGTCCGCTCCAAAGACGATTCTACATTCTCACTACCATTACAACCGTTCCCTAACAATGGATAATGTCCTATACTACTTACTCTCCCGCTC
>NW_021312153.1:0-1742 GCF_002162155.2 Triticum dicoccoides
TAGGAGTTGTTTGAGCCCTGTTGTGCCTACTCATTCATGTTTGTTTGTCATGCCTGCTACTGCTTAGAGTTGAGTCAGGTCTGATTCATCGGGGATGAATCAGAGGTGTGTGAACATGTCCTACTGTGTGTGAGCTAAGTGTGTGAACACGATTTGGTAAAGGTAGCGGTGAGAGGCCATGTAGGAGTACATGGTGGGTTGTCTCATTGCAGCCGTCCTCAGGAACTGAGTTCTGTGTTTGTGATCCATGATTCAGCTACTACCACGCATTGGGCCCGAAACCAATGGACCCTCTCGGCTTCTTAATCACCCTTGTCCTCTGTCCAGGAGTTGCAAGTAGTTTCTGGTGTTTGTAGTATGCTGGAGGCCGTGGACAGCGCTGACCGTAGGGGTGGGCTGTGATGCGGTAGGCACGTGGCCGGGTAAACCGGGCACCCGTTTGGTGTCACGGAACCCTGTACACATCGTTTGGGGCTGTGACCGAAACTCCGGCCGGATCTCCTCATGGATGGAACCCGAATAGGCGATAAACCTGGACTAGAGACTTGAGTGTTTAGGCAGGCCGTGGCCGACACCCACGTTGGGCTTCCGCTTGAAGGTTGCCGAGTACATGTCGTGTAAACGGCGGTAAGTGGTGAGAGCGTGTGTGAAGAAGTACACCCCTGCAGGGTTAACCTAATCTATTCGAATAGCCGTGTCCACGGAAAAGGACCTCTGGGTTGCTTATATCAGTTCATAGACAAGTGAAAGTGGATACTCTAAAATACGCAAGATAAGCGTGAGTGCTATGGATGGCGTTCTCGTAGGGAGACGGGAGCGGATCCATAGTGGTGTATTGATATGGTGAATATGTGGACTCGTGTGCGCCACCTCAAAAAAAGTTACTCGCAGTCGTAGTTCAGGATAGCCACCGAGTCAAAGCTGGCTTGCTGCAGTTAAACCCCACCATCCCTTTGTTGATAATGATGCATATGTAGTTAGTTCTGATGTAAGTCTTGCTGGGTACATTTGTACTCACGTTTGCCTATTTTATGTTTTTGCAGAGAGACTTCGGTCTCACTAGTAGTTCCACGTGGACTTCGACGTTTAGCTTGTTACCTCAGCTACGATCTTGTGCCCTCGACAGGATCTGGTAGATAGTCAGGCTTCTCAGCCTTTTTCATTTATAGATGTCTGTACTCATACATGATAGCTTCCGCTTGTGCTTTGATTTGTATGCTCTGATTGTTGGGTCATGAGACCCCTGTTTGTAATATCTCGCTCCTCGGAGCCTATTGAATAAATTACTTGAGTCGTAGAGTCATGTTGTGATGCCATGTCGTATTTGCACATATCGAGCATATTGTGTGTATGTTATTGAAATGCTTGGTATGTGTGGGATCTGACCATCTAGTTGTTTATCTTTAGTAGCCTCTCTTACCGGGAAATGTCTCCTAGTGTTTCCACTGAGCCATGGTAGCTTGCTACTGCTCCGGAACACTTAGGCTGGCCGGCATGTGTCCTTCTTCGTTCCTGTGTCTGTCCCTTCGGGGAAATGTCACGCGATGAATACCGGAGTCCTGTTAGCCCGCTACAGCCCGGTTCACCGGAGTCCTGCTAGCCCAGTGCTACAGCCTGGATTCACTCGCTGATGACCGACACGTTCGATGCTGGGTCATGGATGCCTGTCCCTGTAAGTCTGTGCCACTTTGGGTTTACGACTAGTCATGTCAGCCCGGGCTCCTTATCATATGGATGCTAGC
>NW_021312154.1:0-1619 GCF_002162155.2 Triticum dicoccoides
GAGATACCTAACGGGTATTCGGTACACCGTGCCACGTACCTACCGCATCACAGCCCACCCCTACGGTCAGCGCTGTCCACGGCCTCCAGTAGGCTACAAACACCAGAAACTACTTGCAACTCCTGGACGGAGAACTAGGGTGAATAAGAAGCCGAGAGGGTCCATTGGTTTCGGGCCCAATGCATGGTAGTAACTGATTCTTAAATCACACATACAGATCTCAGTGCTTAAGGTCGGCTTCAATGAAACAACCCACCATGTACTCCTACATGGCCTCTCATCGATACCTTTACCAATCGTGTTCACCACACCACTCTCATTACCGACATAAACATTTCACTCTAGCCCATCACCCAGATGAACCAGACCTGACACGACTCTAAGCATAGCAGGCATAGCAAGGTAGGAACAACACATACATATGGCTCAGACAACTCCTACACATGCTAGTGGGTTTCATCTAGTTACTGTGGCAATGACAGGTCATGCAGAGGAAATGGGTTCAACTACCGTAGCACACAGCAGTTTGAAATGCGTTGTCTTAATGCAGTAAAAAAGAGCAGGAGCGAGAACATGGGATTGTATCGATATGATCAAATGGTTGGTTGCTTGCCTGACGGGTCGGTGCACTGGTATTGCTCTTCGTCGGGGTTATCACGGTACTCCTCGGGGGCAGAACCTGCCGCAGAGAGCACCGATACACAAACATTACCAAACAGTATGCAACAATATGATGCATGCATGATACATGGCAAAATGAGTGTATTGGGCTAATGCAACTAAAACCAGAAGGGTTTGAACAAATTTGAATCAAGGATTCAAATTTCAAATTCAAATATGGCCTTTTAAAGTGCTTTTCCTTGTTCTGCTTAAAAAATCAATTTAACTTGTTTGATCATGCATGAAAATAGTACAGATGGATAGATTGGATTTTTCTGATCATTTTTCATATATAATTTGTCCAATTTGGAGTTACAGAATAAAAGTTATGAATTTTTGAAGTTTAAATAATATTCTGGAATTTCCTGATTTAAATTAAATCCAGAAAATCAATTACTGTGTCAGCCTGACGTCAGTGTGACGTCAGCAGGTCAACGGAACAGGTCTGGGTCAAACCTGACAGTGGGTCCCGCATGTCAGGGTGATTATTTTAATTAAAATTTAATTAAAACTAATCCTGTTTAATTAACAGGGCTGGGCCCCACCTGTCATTGACTCAGGGGAGTCAACCAGGGCCCACCCGTGGTCAAAGTCAAAACCAGCGACGCCGGCGTTTAGCCGCCGGCGAGCCCGACGCGGCGGCGGGAGTGGTTTTGGCCATTTCGGCCACCAAATGGGCCGCGGAGACCACCGGAGGGGAGCTGAGGACAAACCGCAGCTCTTGGCGGAGTCCGTTGAGGTCGGGGTGGCCGGAGTTGGCGCCGGCGACGACTTTGGCGGCCACCGGGGCTCGGTCGGAGGTGAACTTGGCGCTAGAGGGGTCGGTGAGGCTCGTGGAGTAGCTAGCTAGGTGTTGCGGGACTCGGTGAGTAAGATGGACACCATCTTGTGGCCGGAGTGTGGCCGGAAGCACGTCGGCGACGAGGTCCGCGGCGGTGCGGGCGTGTGATCCTCGTGCG
>NW_021312155.1:0-1098 GCF_002162155.2 Triticum dicoccoides
CTCTATTCTTCAGAAACGAGCAGCAGCAGCTCGCCCGCCCCTTCTCCTGTTGACCGATCCGGCTGCTCACGTGGGCTGCAACCGCGGGTCGGCCTCCTCCGTGCCAAGACCCAGCGCGCCCCTTCGCGGCCTGCCCAGCCTCCTCTTCCACCGATTGGGCCTCACCCCACTAGGTGAGGCCACCCCCAAGCGCCCCTGTCCTGTGCAGCCCAGTAGACCAGATTCGGCCCGGCTACATTTTTTTTCCTGGACGGTTTTGCTAAATAACCTGTGCATGCATAATTACAGAAAAATGCCATCATATTAAAGTGTTAATAAGTAATTATCCATGCATCCAAATTAAACATGTCATATATGTAAAATGATTAGAATTGCATCTAGTTTCATAATCTGCTATTTTCATCCATGTTTAAAATGTTTAAATTGCTGTTTGCATTAATTTGCTTAAATGCCATGTTAAAATGATTTATTTCATAACTAAATAACCGTAGCTCCGAATTTAATAAACTTTATATGTAAATGGGGTGGAAAAATTCCTAGTTTAACATGGTGCACTTCATTTTGCTGTTTTACATCATTAAAATATGTTTTAGGGTAGAACAGTACCATATCCAAAATATGTGCGTATGGGGATTTTCCGGAATTGTTGTTTGTTGTTCCGGCCTCATTTAAACTTGCCTAAATAGTTACCTTACTTATGCTTCACCTCTTGCCATGTTTAACAACATTTAATATTGTTGAGTAGCTTATAACGAGATCAAACTAAATAATTGCATGTGGTGTTTTGTCAATATGCAACTCGTTGCATATTGAGCTCCACTTAACTTGTAGTATTGTTTGTTGCACTTTGCCATGCCATGCCTCATTAAACCGGACATGCATCATACTTGTTTGTGCATCATGACATGGTTATGCTTGTGTATTCACGATGTTGTTTGTTTCTTTCCGGTGTTGTTTCTTAGTTCCGGTATTGTTGCGATTGTGAGGATTCGTTCGACTAGGCCCGTTCGTCTTCTTCATGGACTCGTTCTTCTTCCTAGCGGGATTTCAGGCAAGATGACCGCTACCCTGGATCTCATTACTATCATTGCCATGCTA
>NW_021312156.1:0-1252 GCF_002162155.2 Triticum dicoccoides
TTGAAGAGCTCTAGCCTTAAGGCCCGATTTTCACGGTCCTTATCCTCGAGCATCTCAGCAGTGGTGCGAGTCCGTGAATCCTCCTGAGTGGGGTCAGCATAGATAGCCTGGAGATACCCTTGCGCTCCCGGAAGTGATCCTGGCATATACCGGAAATCAGAGTCCCGAAATAACCCAGATCTGACTCGCATAATGGTCATCATAGAGTAGGCGGCGTCCTGCACAGCCATCTCAATAGTAACCCCGAGTCCATAGGAGCAGTGAAGAGGCTCGGTGGATCCAGGATAAGATGGAAATATCCTGACAGTGCAGAGATACTGGCTTTGATTAAAATCTCGGAATTGCTCTTTGACCGTGTACTCGGGATACCAGCGGTATCCAGCCTCAGTCATTACCCTGACCAACTTAGCAGTATGGCCGGGTACATCTAGGCATCGAGTCAGGCGAACCACTTGATTAAGGTCGCGAGTGGCCATCTGAAAGCACAATCATAATGCAAAGGCATTAGAATTTCTAGCGAAATTTCGGCAGCATAACAGCTGTAAATGCTCAAAAGGATTTGAGACATTTGACAAAGGATTTCGTACACACTCAACATCATCATATCAAAGTTCTGAAACCATTCTGGCAACATAATGTGGTAGTAGAACTGAACTAGGCTGGTAACCATCAAACTTATAAGGTACTACTGATTAGTAACTCGTGATCCTGATAGAGAGAACAGATCCTAATTCCTTAACCCCCGGTGGAAGAATGGACTGACTCAGATCAGAAAGTCATAAGGTATAAGGAGTAAAAAGAGCCTTACGTTCCAACCCACAAACAATTTCCCTACATATAACTAAAGAATTTCTAGACTCAACATCGACCAGTTTGGCTTGGAGAACCTACAGGCAGTCCGGCTCTGATGCCAACGCTGTCAGGACCCCGACTCGATGTCACATCGATCTAGCTGGTAACACCTCATATCACTTTGCGGCCTCACGCACGGTATCCCCACGGGTGTCGTCTTACCTTTTCCCGGGACCGTTTGCGCCTTTTGGCTCACGTATATGATAGTGTCGCTAGCATCCATATGATAAAGAGCCCGGGCTGACATGACTAGTCGTAAACCCAAAGTGGCACAGACTTACAGGGACAGGCATCCATGACCCAGCTTCGAACGTGTCGGTCATCAGCAAGTGGGTCCGGGCTGTAGCACTGGGCTAGCAGGACTCCGGTAAACCGGGCTGTAGCGGGCTAACAGGACTCC
>NW_021312157.1:0-1827 GCF_002162155.2 Triticum dicoccoides
CCTGCAACCCAAGGTGATGACGAGTGGTTGTATTAGTCCCACCTCGGGTAGGGGAGGAGGTTGGCACCAACATATAAGGCAGACTCTCACTTTCTCTCTAGAATGTTTAGTTAGTCTCATGTTGAGTCTAAATAGTGCGTGCGCTCGCGTGGAATATTCGTGACTTAGACTTAGGACTTTGGACGCTTGGCACGGCGACGGTCGACGCCTTCACAAATCAATTTTTTGTGCTTTTGAAAGTTCTTCATTTTTTTGGCGTAGCATTCCTTATTGGAGGTGTTGTTTGGTACGCGGCGGTCGGGTGCTATGGCGAGTGGTGGGATGTAGATGGAGGGCGCAGCGATGGAGGATCATCTCGTTCTGTTTGGGCTTATTGACTTCTTGCGCGTCCGAGATTCTTGCTGCTGGTTGTGTTTTTGACCAGAAAATTCAGTGCGTTACCATGCGTCTTTGATGTTGGTCGCGAGACCTTATGGGTTTCACCTCTAGCCTACCCCAACTTGTTTGGGACTAAATGCTTTCTTGTTGTTGTTGTTGTTATTGTTGTTGTGGTTGTTGTTGTTGTGTTTGTATCATGTGTCTTTCATGTCCTTATTATAACCGGATTCTGAAGGTAGGCAATCATCATTAGCTAGGTAGTTATGCATAGTCTGCTTAATTAGCATAATTTGGAAGTATTAAATACAGTACTCAATATTAGTTGTCTTTTTCTTTGAGATCCGATGAGAAACTGAAGCCTGATGTAGGGATGATGTGTGAAGGGCTAGAGCTTGTCAAGGAGCTCTACAAGTGGTTTGTCCGAACCATCTCATTCTACAAATTTTTTGATGTCCAACACAAACCTCAAATGCCACATGATCTACATAGGACACTTGTAGATTAGAAGGGGGCACATCAAAGAATTCCCATATATATTCTTCAAGTGCTTTTATATATTTTCTTGAGAGGTGCTCTTGATTAGCTAAACCATGAAGACAATAGAGCAGAAGGGGGCACAAGCACAACGCGGATGTCTACCGGCCAGTGTTCACGTCCGTAAATTTTCCATTTTAACTTGTATGCATTCAAAAGTGAAGTGATGAAAGCATTCTGTTTGAATTATCCTTTACACTTTGGTGCTTATGGGAAAGCCTCGTCGATGATGGTTTTGATGGCGCCGGTGTGCAGGTTTGTTACGGTCGAATCCGCAGCCTTAGTCACAGTCGGGGAGTCTCTCTTGTTCTTGCAAAAGAAACAAATAGCTGAAAGAAAGAAAAAGAAAAATAATAGTATAATCCTTATCCTATAAAAGATAAACAAATAGAAAAAGGAATGAAAAATAAACAAATGGCATAACCTAACTTGATTTGATGGGTCCTACACATTCAAGAAGGAAAAAGGCAAATGCTCAGTGATCTATCTGAGCAATCGCATGGTTGTACTTCACCTCTTTTTCACAAGACCGCTTCACCACTAGGCCTAGTGCACAATAATTGGCCCATCTGCGGTAGCCTTGAGTTAGTAGCACATGCCCTGCAACCCAAGGTGATGACGAGTGGTTGTATTAGTCCCACCTCGGGGAGGGGAGGAGGTTGGCAGCAACATATAAGGCAGACTCTCACTTGCTCTCTAGAATGTTTATTTAGTGTCATGTTGAGTCTAAATAGCGCGTGCGCTCGCGTGGAATATTCGTGATTTAGACTTAGGACTTTGGACGCTTGGCGCGGCGATGGTCGACGCCTTTACAAATCAATTTTTTTGTGCTTTTTAAAGTTCTTCATTTTTTTTGGCATAGCATTCCTTATTGGAGGCGTTGTTTGGTACGCGGCGGTCGGGTGCCATGGCGAG
>NW_021312158.1:0-751 GCF_002162155.2 Triticum dicoccoides
GACACTCACAATTTTGGCCAATTTCTGGTCGTTTTGTGTACTATTACTCACCGTTTTGGCGTCCCAGAGCGATTTCCACGATTTACAATCCCCGGCATGCGTTAACGTCTCTGTCGCCAACACTCACAGTTTTGGCCAATTCTGACGCGATTCATGGACTATTACTCATCAGTTAGGGGTCCCGAAGCGATTCCATAGTGGTTGAACCCTAAGGTCCGTTTACGTGTCGGTCATCAACACTCACAGTTTTGTTCGATTCTGGCCCGTTTCTTGGACTATTACTCTGTTTTTGTGTCCAAGCGTGATTTCCACGATTTACAAACCCCGTCTTGCGTTTACGTGTCGGTCAATGACACTCACAAATTTGGCCAATTTCTGGTCCGTTTTGTGTACTATTACACACCGTTTTGGCGTCCCAGAGCGATTTCCACGATATACAATCCCCGAGGTGCGTTTGCGTCTCTGTCACCAACACTCACAGTTTTGGCCAATTCTGACGCGATTCGTGGACAATTACTCATCATTTAGGGGTCCCGAAGCGATTCCATAGTGGTTGAACTCTAAGGTCCATTTACGTGTCGGTCATCAACACTCACAGTTTTGGCCGATTCTGGCCCGTTTCATGGACTATTACTCACCATTTTGGGGCCCCGAAGTGATTTCCACGGTTGTTTGACCCCATGGTGCGCTTACATGTCGATCATCAACAAGCGCACTTTGGGCCGATTTTGGCCCATTTCTTGCATTATTA
>NW_021312159.1:0-1173 GCF_002162155.2 Triticum dicoccoides
TGATAGTGTCGCTAGCATCCATATGATAAAGAGCCCGGGCTGACATGACTAGTCGTAAACCCAAAGTGGCACAGACTTACAGGGACAGGCATCCATGACCCAGCTTCGAACGTGTCGGTCATCAGCAAGTGGGTCCGGGCTGTAGCACTGGGCTAGCAGGACTCCGGTAAACCGGGCTGTAGCGGGCTAACAGGACTCCGGTACTCAAAGCGTGACATTTCCCCGAAGGGACAGACACAGGAATGAAGAAGGACACATGCCGGCCAGCCTAAGTGTTCCAGAGCAGTAGCAAGCTACCATGGCTCAGCGGTAACACTAGGAGACATTTCCCGGTAAGAGAGGCTACTAAAGATAAACAACTAGATAGTCAGATCCCACACATACCAAGCATTTCAATCATGCACACAATATGCTCGATATGTGCAAATACAACGAAGCATCACAACATGACTCTACGACACAAGTACTTTATTTAAGGCTCAGGGAGCCATACATAACATACACAAAGGTACGGGTCTCACGACCCAACATACAAGTCATACAGTCATACAAGCCAGCAGCGGAAGTAACTTGTCTGAGTACAGACAACTAGTAAAATAAAGGAGGCTTGGAAGCCTAGCTATACTACAAGGTCCTTCACAAGCTCAGGGTCACCACCTGGGTCTTTAGCCTACTCGTTGATGTCAACGTCTACATAGAACCCATCAGAAGGGGTTGCAGCGTCTTCTGTAAAATGTAAATTATAGCAACATGAGTACAAAGGTACTCAGCAAGACTTACATCAGATCCTACATACATGCATAGTATCAAGAAGGGTTGGTGGAGTTATTGCAGCAAGCCAGCTTTGACTCTTGGCTAGACTATCCTACGATACTCCAACTTGAAATGGTTTTGCGCACACGAGTCCACTACTCACCACTTCAATACACTACCGAGGATCCACCTCCGTCTTCCTACGGAAGAGCCATCCTCGGCACTCACACTTATCTTGAGGCTTTTAGCAGTTTCCATTTACTTGTCTATGAACTGTATAGGCAACCAAGTAGTCCTTTACCGCGGACGCGGCTATTCGAATAGATTATGATAACCCTGCAGGGGTGTACTTCTTCATACATGTTTCCACCACTTAGCGTCTGCACACGATATGTGCTCGGCAGACTTCAAGCGAAAGCC
>NW_021312160.1:0-1429 GCF_002162155.2 Triticum dicoccoides
CACCAACCGGGACCAAAGGCCTTGTGCTGCCCCGCGCCCAAATGTTTAGTCCCACCTCGCTAGTTGAGAGGGAGCCGCACCTGTTTATAAGGTGCGGTGCCCCTTCCCTCTCGAGCTCCTCTCTAAAGTAGGCTTTCGGGCCTAACCGTGCAATGTGTGCCTGTGGGCCTACTGGGCCTCCTGTGGGCCTGAATCCTGGCCCATGGTAGGGTTTCTAGTCGTATTCAGGCCGTGGGTGCCCAGTAGGTGGCACTTTTTTTTGTTTTTTTGTTTCTACTTACAACAAAATACTTATTGTTGCTATATTTAATTTTTTTCCAATTTTTTGTTTTGTTTTCTGCATTATTTATTTTCTTTATTTTTTAATTTTTTGCTTCTATTTTTAGAAAAATTATAAACTTTCTGTTAGTGCCATTAGTTTTCAAATTTGAAAACACTTTTTTTGTTTTTTTGTTTTCTTTGTTGCTTTATTTATTTTATTTTGTGATTAACTTTACTATAAAAATAGTTTTTTCCTGTTTTTTTGATTTATTTTTTTGATTATTTATTTTCTTTTGTTTTTTGCGTTAATTTTTAATTCTGTTTGCTTTTAGGTTAGCAAAATTATAAACTTTCTATTAGTGCCATTAGTTTTAGAAAAATTATAAACTTTCTGTTAGTGCCATTAGTTTCCAGATTTGAATAGTTAAAATTTGAATTCTTTGAAAATTGTTTGAATCACAAGTTTGTGATTAACTTACTAAAAAATGAGAATATATGTGCTTATAGAGAAAATTCAACCTAAATTCCTAGTAAATTTCTATGAATTTCAGAGAAATTCACTATGAATTTAGGTTAAACTTTTCTCTATTAGGGCATCTATTTTCACTTTGAGAGGAGCTCAACAAGGCAGAGAGGGAAGGGCTTATAAACCGATGTGAGCCCCCTTCAGTTGGCGAGGTGGGACTAAACTCTGCCCGCAACGAGGACCAACCCTTTAGTCCCGGTTTGTGGCATCTTCCGGGCTCCATGATCATCTTGTCACCGGCATGACACCATGATCTCCATCATCGTGTCTTCATGAAGTTGTCACGCCAACGACTACTTCTACTTCTATGACTAACGCGTTTAGCAATAAAGTAAAGTAGTTTACATGGCGTTCTTCAATGACACGCAGGTCATACAAAAATAAAGACAACTCCTATGGCTCCTGCCGGTTGTCATACTCATCGACATGCAAGTCGTGAATCCTATTACAAGAACATGATCAATCTCATACATCACATATATCATTCATCACATCCTTTTGGCCATATCACATCACATAGCATACCCTGCAAAAACAAGTTAGACGTCCTCTAATTGTTGTTGCATGTTTTACGTGGCTGCTATGGGTTTCTAGCAAGAACGTTTCTTACCTACGCAAGACCACAACGTGATATGCCAATTG
>NW_021312161.1:0-1142 GCF_002162155.2 Triticum dicoccoides
AATTCTTTGGCCCGGATATGATTCAGGAAGCAGAAGAACAAGTTCGCATCGTTCGTGAAAAGTTGAAAACAGCCCAATCTCGTCAAAAGAGTCAATATGACCGAAAACATAAGGCTATGACTTTCGAGGTTGACGAGAAGGCTTATCTTCGGGTCACCCCTCTGAAGGGAACCCATCGTTTCGGTATCAAAGGCAAATTGGCTCCTCGTTACATTGGACCTTTTCGCATTCTTGCCAAACGAGGAGAAGTTGCCTACCAGTTGGAACTACCTCCGCATCTCTCCAGAGTCCACGATGTCTTCCACGTTTCTCAACTCAGGCGTTGCTTCTCGGATCCTATCCGTGGAGTGGACTACGAAACGCTTGATCTCCAAGATAATCTTACATACCGAGAGTACCCCATTCGTATCCTCGATCGGGCCGAGCGTATCACTCGACGTCATAATATCAAGTTTCTCAAGGTTCAATGGTCGCACCATTCTGAGGATGAAGCAACTTGGGAAAGGGAGGATCGTCTTCGACTCGAGTACCCCGCCTTCTTTCCGGAGGAACCCAAATCTCGGGACGAGATTCTTTTGAGTGGGGGTGAGTTGTCACACCCTAGCTAGTCATGCATTAGAGTGTTGCATCATGTTTACTTTTTCATCAGAAACTTGAAATGGGGATGACAGAACCCCCAGTCCCCTCTGAAACTAACTAGGGTTACTAAAAACTTTTTCAATGAACCTGAAATGCCCTTCTAAAATGCCCATCATTTTTGTCTTGGTTCAGAACCTCTGCCAAAAGTGGTGCACATTTTCCTAGGCCATTCTAGGGTTTTTGAATTAAATCATAAATATTTGAATTTGGGCATTTAAAATTATATAAAATATTTAAATGCTCAAATACCTCCAAACTAAAATGTTTCATGTTGGAAATAATCCAACTATGGACCAGGAGTAATTTGGTGATTTTTGAAGTTGCCTAGGTATTTTATTTAATTCAACAAAGTTGCAGAAGTATTAAAAAAACAGAAAACAGAAGAAAATGAAAAAGCTTACCTGTCGCCCAGCACCGGCCCACCTGCCGGCCCAGCCCAGCACCGCTCCAGCGAGCTGCTTGCCGGCCAGGCAGGCAGGCAGGTGCCCGACGGCGACCGCAGC
>NW_021312162.1:0-1417 GCF_002162155.2 Triticum dicoccoides
TCATTTTGGAGCTAATTAAGCTTATTATGTAAGTTTTGAGCTAGCTAAGCATATTGAGTCATTTTGGAGGAAAAAATGCTAAGTATAGGTCATTTTAGAGCTAGCCTAGGTTAAATAGGTCATTTTGGAGCTAAGTAAGGTTATTATGTCATTTTGGAGCTAGCTAAGCATATGAAGTCATTTAGGACCTAAAATATGTCATTTCTTAAGCATATTGTATCATTTTAGAGCTAGCTATGCATATTAAGTCATTTTGGAGGAAAGGATGCTAAGTATAGGTCATTTTAGAGCTATCCTAGGTTAAATATGTCATTTTTAAACTAGCTAAGCATATTAAGTCATTTTGGAGGAAAAATGCTAAGTATAGGTCATTTTAGAGCTATCCTAGGTTAAATATGTCATTTTGGAGCTAATTAAGCTTATTATGTAAGTTTTGAGCTAGCTAAGCATATTGAGTCATTTTGGAGGAAAAAATGCTAAGTATAGGTCATTTTAGAGCTATCCTAGGTTAAATATGTCATTTTGGAGCTAATTAAGCTAATTATGTAAGTTTTGAGCTAGCTAAGCATATTGAGTCATTTTGGAGAAAAAAATGCTAAGTATAGGTCATTTTAGAGATAGCCTACGTTAAATAGGTCATTTTGGAGCTAAGTAAGGTTATTATGTCATTTTGGAGCTAGCTAAGCATATGAAGTCATTTAGGACCTAAAATATGTCATTTCTTAAGCATATTCTATCATTTTAGAGCTAGCTAAGCATATTAAGTCATTTTGGAGGAAAGGATGCTAAGTATAGGTCATTTTAGAGCTATCCTAGGTTAAATATGTCATTTTTAAGCTAGCTAAGCATATTAAGTCATTTTGGAGGAAAAAATGCTAAGTATAGGTCATTTTAGAGCTATCCTAGGTTAAATATGTCATTTTTGGAGCTAATTAAGCTTATTATGTAAGTTTTGAGCTAGCTAAGCATATTGAGTCATTTTGGAGGAAAAAAATGCTAAGTATAGGTCATTTTAGAGCTAGCCTAGGTTAAATAGGTCATTTTGGAACTAAGTAAGGTTAGTATGTCATTTTGGAGCTAGCTAAGCATATGAAGTCATTTAGGACCTAAAATATGTCATTTATTAAGCATATTATATCATTTTAGAGCTAGCTAAGCATATTTAGTCATTTTGGAGGAAAGGATGCTAAGTATAGGTCATTTTAGAGCTATCCTAGGTTAAATATGTCATTTTAAGCTAGCTAAGCATATTAAGTCATTTTGGAGGAAAAAATGCTAAGTATAGGTCATTTTAGAGCTAGCCTAGGTTAAATAGGTCATTTTGGAGCTAAGTAAGGTTATTATGTGATTTTGGAGCTAGCTAAGCATATGAAGTCATTTAGGACCTAAGATATGTCATTTCTTAAGCATATTATAT
>NW_021312163.1:0-1474 GCF_002162155.2 Triticum dicoccoides
ATAGCCTGGAGATACCCTTGTGCTCCCGGAAGTGATCCTGGCATATACCGGAAATCAGAGTCCCGAAATAGACCAGATCTGACTCGCATAATGGTCATCATAGAGTAGGCGGCGTCCTGCACAGCCATCTCAATAGTAACCCCGAGTCCATAGGAGCAGTGAAGAGGCTTGGTGGATCCAGGATAAGATGGAAATATCCTGACAGTGCAGAGATACTGGCTTTGATTAAAGTCTCGGAATTGCTCTTCGACCGTGTACTCAGGATACCAGCGGTATCCAGCCTCAGTCATTACCCTGACCAACTTGGCAGTATGGCCGGGTACATCTAGGCATCGAGTCAGGCGAACCACTTGATTGGGGTCGCGAGTGGCCATCTGAAAGCACAATCATAATGCAAAGGCATTAGAATTTCTAGCAAATTTTCGGCAGCATAACAGCTATAAATGCTCAAGAAGGATTTTGAGACATTTGACAAAGGATTTCATACACACTCAACATCATCATATCAAAGTTCTGAATCCATTCTAACAACATAATGTGGTAGTAGAACTGAGCTAGGCTTGTATCCCTCAAACTTATAAGGTACTACTGATTAGTAACACGTGATCCTGATAGAGAGAACAGATCCTAATTCCTTAACCCCCGGTGGAAGAATGGACTGACTCAGATCAGAATGTCATAAGATAAAGGAGTAAAAAGAGCCTTACGTTCCATTCCACAATCAATTCCCCTACATATAACTAAAGAATTTCTAGACTCAACATCGACCAGTTTGGCTTGGAGAACCTACAGGCAGTCCGGCTCTGATGCCAACGCTGTCAGGACCCCGACTCGATGTCACATCGATCTAGCCGGTAACACCTCATATCACTTTGCGGCCTCACGCACGGTATCCCCACGGGTGTCGCCTTACCTTTGCCCGGGACCGTTTGCGCCTTTTGGCTCACGTATATGATAGTGTCGCTAGCATCCATATGATAAAGAGCCCCGGGCTGACATGACTAGTCGTAAACCCAAAGTAGCACGGACTTACAGGGACAGGCATCCATGACCCAGCTTCGAACGTGTCGGTCATCAGCAAGTGGGTCCGGGCTGTAGCACTGGGCTAGCAGGACTCCGGTAAACCGGGCTGTAGCGGGCTAACAGGACTCCGGTACTCAAAGCGTGACATTTCCCCGAAGGGACAGACACAGGAACGAAGAAGGACACATGCCGGCCAGCCTAAGTGTTCCAGAGCAGTAGCAAGCTACCATGGCTCAGCGGTAACACTAGGAGACATTTCCCGGTAAGAGAGGCTACTAAAGATAAACAACTAGATAGTCAGATCCCACACATACCAAGCATTTCAATCATACACACAATATGCTCGATATGTGCAAGTACAACGAAGCATCACAACATGACTCTACGACACAAGTACTTTATTTAAGGCTCAGGGAGCCATACATATCATACACAAAGGTACGGGTCTCAC
>NW_021312164.1:0-1462 GCF_002162155.2 Triticum dicoccoides
AACCGGAAATTCCAACCGACCCTATTGTCGAGAGGTTAAATTTAGTTGAAAGAGAAAACGAGTACTTGAAAGAAAAATTGAAAAGAATTGAGGGGGAGAAGATGGAATTGGAGTTGCATGTTGCCGATGTCGTCGATGATCACAAGATCAAGATTGAGAAAATGCGCTTGAAGATTAGAAAGATTAGAAAATATGCCATCGATAGTGAGGCTTGGTATCATTATGCTGTTGGATCAATTGTTACCTTAGTTGCGATCTTGATCGCATTTGTTGTTGCATTTAAATGCTTTAGCTAGAGAGTTATTTGTTTGTTGCATTTAAGTGTTGTATGAACTTTATGTATGAACTTGTATTAATTTGGTCTATTCGGTGTTGTGTAATGAAGATGAGCCGGCAATGGATGTACGATGACCGATGCTCTCCCCAGTTCGTTGAGGGCGTGCATACTTTTCTGCTTGCGGCTGAGGCAAACAAGCGGGCGGATGGTTTTATGCATTGTCCATGTGCTGGTTGTAAGAATGGTCGCAATTACTCTACGTCAAGAACCATTCACGTCCACCTGTTTGAGTCCGGTTTCATGCCCCACTATAATGTTTGGACCAAGCACGGAGAAAGAGGGGTTATGATGGAAGACAATTAAGAAGAAGAGGACGACGACAGCTATCCTGGCCATGGGTTCCCTGAATACGATGATACAACAATGGGGGAAGAAGCTGAGCTGGTAATGCGGGAAGAAGCTGAGCCGGCAATGCGGGAAGAAGCTGAAGAAGAGGCATCAGATGAGCCCGTTGATGATCTAGGTCGGGCCATTGCCGATTCAAAGAGAAAGTGCGCAAGTGATTTGGAGAAGAAGAAGTTGCAGCGCATGTTAGAGGATCACAAAAAATTGTTGTACCCGAATTGCGTAGGTGACAAGAAAAAGCTGGGCACCACACTGGAATTGCTGCAATGGAAGGCAGAGAATGGTGTATCTGACAAGGGATTTGGAAAGTTGCTGGTAATGATAAAGGATATGCTTCCAAAGGACAACGAATTGCCCGAGAGTACGTACGAAGCAAACAAGGCTGTCTGCCCTCTAGGGTTAGAGGTGCAGAAGATACATGCATGCCCTAACGATTGCATCCTCTACCGCGGTGAGTACGAGGATTTGAACGCTTGCCCGGTATGTGGTGCATTGCGCTATAAGATCAGCCGCGATGAGCCTGATGTCGAGGGCGAGCGCCCCAGGAAGAAGATTCCTGCCAAGGTGATGTGGTATTCTCCTATAATACCACGGTTGAAACGTTTGTTCCAAAACAAAGAGCATGACAAGGCGATGCGATGGCACAGAGAAGACCGTAAGAAAGACGGAAAGTTGAGAGTACCCGCTGACGGGTCCCAGTGGAGAAAAATCGAAAGAAAGTACGGGAAGGAGTTTGAAGATTACGCAAGGAGCGTATGGTTTGGTCTAAGCGCAGATGGC
>NW_021312165.1:0-871 GCF_002162155.2 Triticum dicoccoides
GTTTAAATAATATTCTGGAATTTCCTGATTTAATTTAATTCCAGAAATATAATTATTGCGTCAGCATGACGTCAGCATGACGTCAGTGGTCAACTGTGGCTGGCTGAGGTCAAACCTGACGTGTGGGGCCCACACGTCAGTGACAGGGGGGGTTAAACAGGATTAAATTAATCCTAATTAGGGGTTAGTGGCGCTGGGGCCCACTGTCAGTGTCAGGGGGGGTTGACTAACAGTAGTTAGCGCTAACCTAACCACCTGGCCGACAGGGCCCACGCGTCAGTGACCCTGGGGGGTCAAACCCCAGGTCGGACAAGTCAAACCCCACCGGCGACATGACGCCGGCGAGGCCCGAGACGGCGGCGAAAGTGCTTTTTGCCATTCCGGCAACCAAATGGACGGCGGAAGGCATCTACGTGTTGTTGAGGTTGAGCCGCGACTATTGGTGGTGGTGGTTGGGCTCGGGGTGGCCGGAGTTGATGGCGGCGAGCTCGGCTGCGGCGGCCGGAGTTCGGGTGCGGTCGGGATCAGTGTTGCAGGGGGTTTGGGGAGGCGTTGGTGCGTGCTGCGTGCTCCTGGTGAGGTGGGGAGCACGATGGTGTGCTCGGTTGGGCGCTACGGCGACCGTGGCCACGACGGCGACATCGCCGGCGGCGTGGAGCTCTCGGCCGAGGTGGGGCTAGGGCCTAGAAGTCGAAAGAGACCAGGGAAGAAGGGGGAAACGATCCGGGGGCTCACCGCGGAGCTGCAGGGATGGTTAGCGGGCTCGGGGACGCGCTGGTGACGGTGAATTCGACGGCGACGACGGTCGGAGCCCGAAGAGGGGAACGGCGACGTGGCGGCGATGCAGGGCTTCCGGGGACCCGTGGAGCGG
>NW_021312166.1:0-1028 GCF_002162155.2 Triticum dicoccoides
TCATGAAAGTACTAGGTGCATTAGTTAACCCAAAAGGCATGACTAACCACTCATATAATCCAAACTTAGTTTTAAATGTTGTTTTCCATTCATCTCCCAATTTCATACGAATTTGATGGTAGCCACTACGCAAATCAACTTTGGAGAATATTGTAGAGCCACTCAATTCATCAAGCATATCATCTAGCCTAGGAATAGGATGACGATAACGAATAGTAATATTATTAATGCCTCTACAATCAACACACATACGTGATGTACCATCCTTTTTCGGCACTAGAATAATAGGAACAGCACAAGGACTAAGGGATTCGCGTATATAACCTTTGTCGAGAAGCTCTTGTACTTGACGCATAATCTCCTTCGTCTCCTCTGGATTGGTACGGTATGGTGCACGGTTTGGCAGTGAAGCACCGGGAATTAAGTCAATCTGATGCTCAATCCCTTGAATAGGCGGTAATCCCGGTGGCACATCTTGTGGAAAAACGTCAGCGAACTCCTGCAAAATGTTAGTGACAGCAGGAGGCAAAGAGGAAGGCACGTCCTCGAATGAAAATAATGCCTCTTTGCACACAAAAGCATAGCAAACAGATTTATTGAAATCTAGCTCATCAATATCAGATTTGGTGGCAAATAAACATGCACTTTTCAATTTAATTTCAGAAGCAACACTAGATGGTTTATTATTAGGCTTCATTTGTTGCTCAAATTCTTTTGCCACAATCTGATTTTCACTCTTATTCTTCTCCTGTTGTGCTTTATTAGCTCTATTAATATCATCTTTCAAAATGGAATCAGGAGTCATAGGAAGCAAAGTAATATTTTTATCCTTATGAACAAGAGTATAGTGATTGTTTCTACCATGGTGTACAGAATTTTTATCAAATTGCCATGGTCTACCAAGTAATAAGGAACATGCTTGCATAGGTACCACATCACAATCAACATAATCAGCATATGTAGAGATACTAAAATGCACACGAACAGTACGTGTTACCTTAACCTTGCCGCTGTTGTTGAACCATTGG
>NW_021312167.1:0-1471 GCF_002162155.2 Triticum dicoccoides
AAAGTGAGATCTGATAGAGATAATAAGATAAGATAAATATTTTTGGTATTTTTATGATATAGTTTAAAAAGTAAAGATAGCAAAATAAACTATATTGGAAACTTATATGATGGAAGATAGACCCGGGGGCCATAGGTTTCACTAGTGGCTTCTCTCAAGATAGCATAAGTATTACGGTGGGTGAACAAATTACTGTCGAGCAATTGATAGAAAAGTGCATAGTTATGAGAATATCTAGGCATGATCATGTATATAGGCATCACGTCCGCAACAAGTAGACCGACTCCTGCCTGCATCTACTACTATTACTCCACACATCGACCGCTATCCAGCATGCATCTAGAGTATTAAGTTCATAAGAACAGAGTAATGCATTAGGCAAGATGACATGATGTAGAGGGATAAACTCAAGCAATATGATATAAACCCCAGATGGCAACAATACAATACAATACAATACGTGCCTTGCTGCCCCTGTTGTCACTGGAAAAGGACACCGCAAGATTGAACCCAAAGCTAAGCACTTCTCCCATTGCAAGAAAGATCAATCTAGTAGGCCAAACCAAACTGATAATTCGAAGAGACTTGCAAAGATAACCAATCATACATAAAAGAATTGAGAGAAGATTCAAACATTTCTCATAGATAAACTTGATCATAAACCCACAATTCATCGGATCTCGACAAACACACCGCAAAAAGAGTTACATCGAATAGATCTCCAAGAAGATCGAGGAGAACTTTGTATTGAGATTCAAAGAGAGAGAAGAATCCATTTAGCTAATAACTATGGACCCGAAGGTCTATGGTAAACTACTCACAACTCATAGGAGAGGCCTTGGCGATGATGTAGAGGCCCTCCATGGTCGATTCCCCCTCCAGCAGAGCGCCGGAAAAGGCCCCAAGACGGGATCTCACGAGTACAGAAGGTTGCGGCGGTGGAAATAGGGTTTCGTGGTGCTCCTAGATGTTTTCAGGGTACGGGAGTATATATAGGCGAAGGAGGTCGGTCAGGGGAGTCACGAGGGGCCCACGAGGATGGGGGGCGCGCCCTCCTACCTCGTGGCCGCCTCGGCTGCTTCTTAACGTCCACTCCAAGTCTCCTGGATTGCGCTTGTTCCAAAAAGATCGCTCCCGAAGGTTTCATTCTGTTTGAACTCCGTTTGATATTCCTTTTTTCTTCGAAACACTGAAATAGGCAAAAAAAACAACAATTTGGGCTGGGCCTCCGGTTAGTAGGTTAGTCCCAAAAATGATATAAAAGTGTATAGTAAAGCCCATAAACATCCAAAATGGGTAATATAATAGCATGGAACAATCAAAAATTATAGATACGTTGGAGACGTATCAGCTGCCGATGAACAGGATGCATTCAGTTGCCTCCCGATGAACGCGATACAGTTTCTCCGTTCTGACCCAACCGGTTGGCTGCCAATGAACAGGACATCGTTGCTGCCCTCCACTGCCTCTC
>NW_021312168.1:0-1677 GCF_002162155.2 Triticum dicoccoides
TCTGGGATGCGTCGGGAGGTGGGGCAGTGGCTGTGGGCGCGGGGTTACAGCGGCGCATCCATGGAGGCTTCGTCCATGGCGGGGAACGGGCGAGGGAGAGGCGTTGGGGGCGAATGGAGGGGTCCAGGGGGTCGGGGCGACGACATGGAGGTCGTCAAGACGTCCAGGGGCGCAGGCGGCAAGCAGGTGGCGCCGTGGCGAGCTCGCGCTCGTCGGCGTCACCTCTGTGCCTGCCTGGCGGGGACGAAGCAGCTGGCTGGCATGGGCCAGCACAGTGCTGGGCCTGCCAAGTGGGCTGCCAGGTGGGCTACGGCCAGGTAAGTCCTCTGCTCTCTGCTTTAAATTCTGTTTTTCTATTTTTCTGTAAGTTTGTAGCTTTATTAAAAATACTTAAACAAATCCAAAAATCATGAAATTAATCATGGCTACTGTTTAGAATATATCCAACAGTAAACATTTTAGTTTATGATTATTTGAGCATTTAAAATATTTTATAGTATTTAAATGCCCAAATGAAAATACCATATGATTTAATTCAGAGCCCAAATATGTCATGGAGAAATGTGCAACACCTCTGGTTACTGTTTCCAGCATTTTCCAGAAATGATGAACATTTTCGAAAGCCATTTGGAATCACTGAAATTATTTTAGTTGAACCTAGTGAATTCCTTTGATGCTAGGGTTTAGGCAATCCCTATTTGAAGTTTCAAAAGAATTTAAACATGATGCAACACATGACTAGCTAGCTCAGAGCATACCAGAACTAGGGATGTGACAAAGAATTAGCAAATGGGCTGTAAATTATTTGAAATAATGGCAGATGGCCTGTATGCTGTTTTCCACAGATTTGAGGCTTTCCTAAAAAAAGGTTGACGCACAAGCAGTGACTATTGGATGTCCATCCAACGGCCGTCGTGCTTCTTCAATCTCTGCTCTTCCTGCTCCAGCCGCTCAAACAAGCGTCGGCGGGACTACCTGCTCCCTCCTCCCCATGGCCAGCTGTGCTTCCGTGCAGGCCTCACCGCCCCATCGTACTCCCATCGCTGGACTAGCCATCCCTCAACTCACCCACACATGCTGTTATTCTCCGGCGACGGTAGACGAACTAGTAAACCCTCGTACAGTCGTACTCCCCTCCGTGTGGGAAACAACTGTTGAGTCTTCCCTGGCCTCGTGTCGTTCCCTTCCTAGGCCTCACCGTCGTCCACCGCCCTAGTGCTCTCGGCGTGGCGTGGTCAACGTGGTCAACGACTGACATGCATCTGAAGTACACTGTACATGGAGAGGCTGACAGCTGGGTCCACGACCGCACGCAAGGAAATGCCTCCTTATTACGCGCAAAATAATGATTCCTCCACCTGACATCTGGGACCCACCGAAAGGGCCTCTGTATTTCGCGAAAAAAACGTTACCGCCGCTGACAGCTCGGACCCACCAGCTATATCTTTGCACGCAAGGAAGTGCCTCCTTATTACACACAAAAAAATGTCTACTCCCCCTGCTAGCTGGGACCCAGTATAGTGGGCCTATGAAGTTGACGGGGATGAAGGGCTTTGTCAACTTAGTCAATATGCACGATTCTAGCTCGACTGACCGTACGATGTCCATCCAACGGCCGTAGTGCTTCTTCAACCTCTGGTCTTCTTGCTCCAGCCGCCCAAAGCAGCGTCGGTCGTG
>NW_021312169.1:0-927 GCF_002162155.2 Triticum dicoccoides
AGTCAAATTGACATGGGGGACCCACCTGTCATAGACAGTGGGTTAAACAGGGTTCAAACTAATCTAAATTCAGTTATTAAACTACTGGGCCCACCTGTCATTGTCTAATTTAGGTTAACTAAACTAATTTAATTAATTCCTGTTAATTAGGGGGGTGGGCCCCACTGGTCAGTGGCTGGGGGTTGCCAAGTCAGCAGGGTTGACTGGTCAACCCAGTCAACTGGGGCCCGTGGGACCCGTTGGCAGTGACCCTGGTGGTAGCCCCAGGTCAGCCACGTCGGATGCCGGCGCCGGAGTTGGCTTTGGCAAGCCAAAACACGGCGGAGGACGCCGGCGAGCTTCGGGATTCCGCCACGGTGGCCCAAAACGGGCGTGGCTACTCCCGTTCGAAAGCTAACGACGTCGCGCGTCGCATGGGGCTACGGGTTGGTCTCGGGGATGACCGGAACCACGCCGGCGAGTAGCGGAGGCGGCGACTCGTACGGGTGGATATCGGAGACGGCGGAACAGCGGGCTACGGAGCAAAAGAAGAGGCTAGGCAGGCTCTACGTGCGCGGGCGAGCTAAACGGGCACTGGAGCGGGACCATTTGGTCGCCGGAAGCTCGTCGGCGATGAGCTCCCGCGGTGATGGGTTCGGGCACGTACGAGGCGGTGATTACGAGCACGTTGGGGCGAGGAGAAGAGAGCGGAGAGGAAGGAGAGCTCACCGTGGAGCACACAAGAAGGCTCGGTGGCGGTTTAGGAGCTGCAGGGGCGGCGCCGGAGACGAAGAAGATCGATGGCAGCCGGAGAAGGGGACGAAGGGGATCCGATGCTGCAGCGCCTCCGAGCTCCAGCTGAGGCCTCCGGTAGGCGAGGAAGGTGACGGAGGCGTTGACGGGCACGCAGGCGCGGCGAGGCGGCGACTGTGGCCGTGCGATTCACGG
>NW_021312170.1:0-1339 GCF_002162155.2 Triticum dicoccoides
GAACCAATTCTCCTCGGCTTCTTCACCTCCCCTTCGTCTTGATTTGCATCCAAACCCCACTGCGTTCACATTGTTTTAAGCTCTTTAAATAATCATCTACTACTTCAGTTAGACTAGCCATCTAATCCTAATTGTCCAAACCATAGCCCTCCGTTCCAGCGGTTCCAAATGGCGAAAGAGATTGAGATGCAAGTTTTTAGCGTCCAACATGTCCTCATCGAAGGCTCGATGCGCATAGTTGCCACCGTCACCGTCCACCCAAGGGTTGTTCGGCAGTGGATCAACAATGTATCCAACTCCCTCAAAAAGGTAGAGACGAGAGTCATCGGTCTCGACGTAGAGTACACGAAGCGTGCCCCCGGGAAGATCCAGCGCGCCGCCGTCCTTCAGCTGTGCCTCGAAGATGATGTTTTTGTGTAACACATCATACACTTGCCCTCCATACCAGGTGAGCTTCACGATTTCTTATCTCGGGAGGACGTATACTTCTATGGGGCAGCCATCGAAGGGGACAAACAGAAGCTGGAGCCGTACAACCTTGATTTGAAAAGCATCGCTGACCTAAAAACCAGAATCAAAATTCCTGTAGAAGATAGTGATAAACAGACACCATCCCTATTCGACGTAGCAAATTTTGTGCTCGGTACAAATCTTTGGAAGGGTGACGAGACGGTGGCATTAAGGTCGTCTGGATGGGAGAATTATCACTTGACGTACGAGCGGATAAAATATGTTGCCCTCGATGCCCGTGTGAGTTTTGAGATAGCTGCAAGGTCCAAAGAGCTTGTTGCGAAGCCGTCTCCCACAGAGAATGAGAACAATAAGAAGAAGAAGAAGAAGAAGAAGAAGAAGAAGAAGAAGAAGAAGAAGAAGAAGAAGAAGAAGAAGAAGAAGAAGAAGAAGAAGAAGAAGAAGAAGAAGAAGAAGAAGAAGAAGAAGAAGAAGAAGAAGAAAAGGTTGCACCAGCAGGAGGGCATTATGGATGGATGAACTATTTCATCTCTTGTAAAA
The DNA here is from genome assembly GCF_002162155.2 of Triticum dicoccoides. NCBI lineage: Eukaryota > Viridiplantae > Streptophyta > Magnoliopsida > Poales > Poaceae > Triticum > Triticum dicoccoides. Next base: position 1,012 of record NW_021312170.1, read on the forward strand.
AAAAGTATTCCCTCTCGGTGTATATTGATATAGACGGACTATTTCAATGGTGTGCATGTCTTTGGAACAGAGTAATAGCGTGGGTCCGCTTGACTATAAGGAACTATTTATTCGCATATATAGCTTTCTCTGCTACTCCTTCCAGTGATCGGTATGCAGCGCATGTGTCCGTAGACATGACAGCTTGTCCATGGAAGTTCAACTACGGCGACCATCAAGTTTCATCTCGCGATTCCCACGACGCCTCTCCAACCCACGGCACCACGCCCCCCGACGTGCGCCTCACCCCTCTCGGCCGCACCGCCCCTCTGCCTTTGTGTGCATGACA
>NW_021312171.1:0-1186 GCF_002162155.2 Triticum dicoccoides
GTATCCCGACGTCGTGGTATCAGCCGAAGCACTTCAGACGTCAGCGACGGAGCGGCGCGCGCCGAATTGGACTGGAACGCCACTAGGCTAGGTCTGCTTTCGGCCGCCCTCGCAACGTGCAGGTGTGCTATGGGCGATGGGCCCAGACCCCTGTGCGCTTAGGTTTAGACCGGCGTGCTGGCCTCTCTGTTTTGCCTAGGTGGGGCTGCGACGTGTTGATCTTCCGAGGCCGGGCATGACCCAGGAAAGTGTGTCCGGCCAAATGGGATCGAGCGTGTTGGGTTATGTGGTGCACCCCTGCAGGGAAGTTAATCTATTCGAATAGCCGTGATCTTCGGTAACAGGACGACTTGGAGTTGTACCTTGACCTTATGACAACTAGAACCGGATACTTAATAAAACACACCCTTCCAAGTTCCACAAACAACCCGGTGATCGCTTTTCTACAGGGCGACGAGGAGAGGATCGCCGGGTAGGATTATGCTATGCGATGCTACTGGAGATGCTACCTGGATATGCTACTTGGAGATGCTACTTGGAGGACTTCAATCTACTCTCTTCTACATGCTGCAAGACGGAGGCTGCCAGAAGCGTAGTCTTCGACAGGATTAGCTATCCCCCTCTTATTCTGTCATTCTGCAGTTCAGTCTACTGATATGGCCTCCTTACACATATACCCATGCATATGTAGTGTAGTTCCTTGCTTGCGAGTACTTTGGATGAGTACTCACGGTTGCTTTCTCCCCCCTTTTTCCCCTTTCCTTCTTTCTGGTTGTCGCAACCAGATGCTAGAGTCCAAGAGCCAGGAGCCAGCGTCGACGACGACTACTACATTGGAGGTGCCTACTACTACGTGCAGGCTGACGACGACGACCAGGAGTAGTTTAGGAGGATCCCAGGCAGGAGGCCTGCGCCTCTTTCGATCTGTATCCCAGTTTGTGCTAGCCATCTTATGGCAACTTGTTTAACTTATGTCTGTACTCAGATATTGTTGCTTCCGCTGACTCGTCTATGATCGAGCACTTGTATTCGAGCCCTCGAGGCCCCTGGCTTGTATTATGATGCTTGTATGACTTATTTATGTTTTAGAGTTGTGTTGTGATATCCTCCCGTGAGTCCCTGATCTTGATCGTACACATTTGCGTGCATGATTAGTGTACGATTGAATCGGGGGCGTCACAGGTGT
>NW_021312172.1:0-2436 GCF_002162155.2 Triticum dicoccoides
AGCCATTTCCATGATTGACGATCCTAGGAGTGCATTAACGTGTCCATCGTCAACACTCATAGTTTTGGCCAATTCTGACCCGTTTCATGAACTATTACTCACCGTTTTGGGGTCCCGAAGCGATTTCCACAGTCGTTCAACCCCAAGGTGCGCATACGTGTCGGTCGTCAACACTCGCAGTTTTGGCCGATTCTGACCCGTTTCGTGGACTATTACTCGCTCTTTTGGGGTCCTGGAGTGATTTCCACGATTAACAAACCCCTGAGTGCGTTTACGTGTCGGTCATCACTAATCCTAGGTTTGTCCGATTCTGGGCTCTTTCATGGACTATTACTTACCGTTTTGGGGTCCCAAAATGCTTTCCATGGTTGTCGAACCCCAAGGTGTGCTATGTGTGGGTTTTCAAAACTCGTTGTTTGGGTCGATTCTGGCCCGTTTCTTGGACTATACTTGGTTTTGGGGTCCCGAAGTGATTTCCATTATTGACCAATCTTGGGGTGCGATTACGTGTGGTCATCAACACTCTCAATTTCAGCCAATTCTGGTCCTTTTTGTGCACTATTGCTCACTGTTCTGGGTCCCAAAGCGATTTCCATGATTAACGATCCCAGGAGTGCATTTACGTGTCCGTCATCAACACTCATAGTTTTGGCCAATTCTGACCCGTTTCGTGGACTATTACTCACCGTTTTGGGGTCCCGAAGCGATTTTCACAGTCGTTCAACCCCAAGGTGCGCTTACATGTCGGTCGTCAACACTCGCAGTTTTGCTCGATTCTGACCCGTTTCGTGGACTATTACTCACTATTTTGGGGTCCTGGAGTGATTTCCACGATTAACGAACCCCTGAGTGAGTTTATGTGTCGGTCATCAATAATCCTAGGTTTGTCCGATTCTGGGCTCTTTCATGGACTATTACTCACCGTTTTGGGGTCGCAAAACGCTTTCCATGGTTGTCGAACCCCAAGGTGTGCTATGTGTGGGTGTTCAAAACTCGTAGTTTGGGTCGATTCTGGCCCGTTTTTTGGACTATACTTAGTTTTGGGGTCCCGAAGTGATTTCCACGATTTGCAAATCTCGGGGTGCGTTTATGTGTGGTCATCAACAATCTCAATTTCGGCCAAATCTGGTCCGTTTCGTGCACTATTACTCACGTTTTTGGTCCCAGAGCCATTTCCATGATTGACGATCCTAGGAGTGCATTAACGTGTCCATCGTCAACACTCATAGTTTTGGCCAATTCTGACCCGTTTCATGAACTATTACTCACCGTTTTGGGGTCCCGAAGCGATTTCCACAGTCGTTCAACCCTAAGGTGCGCATACGTGTCGGTTGTCAACACTCGCAGTTTTGGCCGATTCTGACCCGTTTCGTGGACTATTACTCGCTCTTTTGGGGTCCTGGAGTGATTTCCACGATTAACAAACCCCTGAGTGCGTTTACGTGTCGGTCATCACTAATCCTAGGTTTGTCCGATTCTGGGCTCTTTCGTGGACTATTACTTACCGTTTTGGGGTCCCAAAATGCTTTCCATGGTTGTCCAACCCCAAGGTGTGCTATGTGTGGGTTTTCAAAACTCGTAGTTTGGGTCGATTCTGGCCCGTTTTTTGGACTATACTTAGTTTTAGGGTCCCGAAGTGATTTCCACGATTTGCAAATCTCAAGGTGCGTTTATGTGTGGTCATCAACAATCTCAATTTCGGCCAAATCTGGTCCGTTTCGTGCACTATTATTCACCGTTTTTGGTCCCAGAGCCATTTCCATGATTGACGATCCTAGGAGTGCATTAACGTGTCCATCATCAACACTCATAGTTTTGGCCAATTCTGACCCGTTTCATGAACTATTACTCACCGTTTTGGGGTCCCGAAGCGATTTCCACAGTCGTTCAACCCCAAGGTGCGCATACGTGTCGGTTGTCAACACTCGCAGTTTTGGCCGATTCTGACCCGTTTCGTGGACTATTACTCGCTCTTTTGGGGTCCTGGAGTGATTTCCACGATTAACAAACCCCTGAGTGCGTTTACGTGTCGGTCATCACTAATCCTAGGTTTGTCCGATTCTGGGCTCTTTCATGGACTATTACTTACCGTTTTGGGGTCCCAAAATGCTTTCCATGGTTGTCGAACCCCAAGGTGTGCTATGTGTGGGTTTTCAAAACTCGTTGTTTGGGTCGATTCTGGCCCGTTTCTTGGACTATACTTAGTTTTGGGGTCCCGAAGTGATTTCCATTATTGACCAATCTCGGGGTGCGATTACGTGTGGTCATCAACACTCTCAATTTCGGCCAAATCTGGTCCGTTTCGTGCACTATTACTCACCGTTTTGGGTCCCAGAGCCATTTCCATGATTGACGATCCTAGGAGTGCATTAACGTGTCCATCGTCAACACTCATAGTTTTGGCCAATTCTGACCCGTTTCATGAACTATTACTCA
>NW_021312173.1:0-2711 GCF_002162155.2 Triticum dicoccoides
TTTCAGTGTGATCCATTTCTTCACCCAACATATCATCACTTTTATTTAGGATGTTTTGAACCTTTTCTAAAGCCTTTTGTTGTTTAGTGGCAATATAAACAAGCTTTGTATAGCTAGGTTCAAAATCATCATCAGATTCATCATCACTCGACTCGGATGAGGAACATTCGGTTACCTTGGCACCTTTTGCCATGAGGCATGGTGCAGAAGATGATGGTTCAGGTTCGAAAGTCATCGTCTTGAGTGATTCCTTGAAATCCTCAAACCAGGGATCATGACAAGTTTGATGACCTTCATAACATCAGAGATTTGGTCCCAGATAAGCTTCGCATTGCAAAGATGCATAATGCGCCTGAATTCATCTCTGGATAGGCAGGAACAAATGATATCCTTCGCCATGATGTCAAGTTGAGTGTACTTGCGAATATCATCAGTGTCCGCCATCTTGCATAGATCGGTAAGACCAATCTCAGTGATGGTCCACAGCTCGCTATTCATTGCCATGAGGCGCTTCCTCATCATGGCCTTCCACTTGGGATAATCATGACCGTCAAAGATGGGGCATGTCACTTTCTTCATACCTGCGGTCGACATAACTAAAACTCCAGGCAGTTAAACCAAAATCACACAGAACAAGGGAGTACCTTGCTCTGATACCAATTGAAAGTGCGTTATATCGACTAGTGGGGGTGAATAGGCGATTTTTATGAAATTCTTCATTGAGGAATTTGCCGGTGAGGAAATTCCTTAGCAAAGAACTACTAGCAGCGGAATAAGTACTCAAAGGTAAACATAACAGAATACAAGCATAGTCATCATGATGAAATGAAGACAGGCACAGAGTACAGGAAGCGTAATCATAGGATAACATAGGATGAAGACAAACAGACTGAAGAAATTGAATTGAGGAAATTGAGAAAGTTTTCAGTCAAGGTATTCTAACACAGATATGAACAACATACAACTCAGTTATGAGGAAATGAAAGAGTTGAGGAAATAGAAGCAGTAAGCTCAGTGAAGACACTGATTTGGTAGACCAGTTCCAACTGCTGTCTCAGTTGTACGTCTGGTTGGAGCGGCTGAGTATTTAAACTCGAGGACACATAGTCCCGGACACCCAGTCAAGGACACTTAGTCCAAGACACCTAGTCCTCACCGCATTCTCCTTGAACTAAGGTCACACAAACCTCGTCCAATCACTCGTGGTAAGTCTTCAGGCGACTTCCAAACCTTCACAAACTTGGTCACCCGGCGATCCACAATTCCTCTTGGATGCTCTAGACCATGATGCCTAACCGTCTGGAAGAAGCACAGTCTTCAAAGGTAACAAGCGTCGGATCCACTCAGGATCAATCTCTTCAGTGATGCTCAATCACTTGGGGTTTGTAGGTGTTTGGGTTTTTGGTTTTCCTCACTTGATGATTTTCGCTCAAAGTCCTCGGAGGATGGGTTGCTCTCAAATGACAAGTGTCAGTTTCTCTTGGTGCAGCCTCTCAGCTAGTGGTTGTAGGGGGCGACTATTTATAGCCTAGGGAACAGCCCGACATGATAAGACATAAATGCCCTTCAATGATATGACCGTTAGGTGGATAGATATTTTGGAACAGCTGGCGCATAGCACAGCAACGGTCGGAATTTTGAGTACCAAAATCCTCAGGGCTATCATGTTCCTCACTATGTAGGCAATCTGCACTGGCGAATTCCTAACTCCTCAGTCAGGACAAATTCCTTAGAGACCAGAAGAACTTCGTCTCTATCACTAAAGAAATCGACTGAACTGTATGAGATTTCCAATGGCTTCACTTGAAGGGATTGGTAGGTGTAGGATTTTGAGTTGAGCATCACATGGAAATTTTTCGTTAGTATTTCCTCGACCCCCTTTAAAAGTATGGTGTTTCCTATGACTCAAGAAAGAGAAAAACAAAACTATGAAAATGAAAGTCTTCAAGCTTCATATTCCTCGCATGAATATCAAGTCTTCACGGACACACCAATTTCTTCACTTTCAAAGTCTTCATGAAAGTCTTCAGAAATACCAAAATCTTCAGTCGAAGATATTCATTTTTAGGTTTCGACTTCTCCTGTAAATATCAAACTCCTCATAGACTTATAGACCTGTGTACACTCCCACACACATTAGTCCCTTAACCTATAAGTCTTCAATACACCAAAATCACTAAGGGACACTAGATGCACTTACAGATAGCCATACATCATAGGGAAATAATATATAGCGTTGAGCACCATGTTTAAGTAGAGATTACAGCGGGTAAGAGAGAGGTTACACTGCTGCATAGAGGGGGGAAGAGTTGGTGGTGAAGGCGGTGAAGTTGTTGGTGAAGATGACGGTGATGATGATGGCCCCCGGTGGCACTCCGGCGCCACCGGAAACAAGGGGGAGAGGGCCCCCCTTCTTCTTCTTCTTCCTTGACCTCCTCCCTAGATGGGAGAAGGGTTTCCCCTCTGGTCCTTGGCCTCCATGGCGTGGGAGGGGCGAGAGCCCCTCCGAGATTGGATCTGTCTCTCTGTCTCTCTCTGTTTATGCGTTCTCAGATTCTACCCCTTCACCATTTCTTATATTCTCGGAGATCCGTAACTCCGACTGGGCTGAAATTTGAACACGATCTCTATCCGGATATTAGCTTTCTTGCGGCGAAAGAAGGGAATCAATCGCCTTATGGGGTGGCCACGAGGGTCAGGGGTGCGCCCCC
>NW_021312174.1:0-2670 GCF_002162155.2 Triticum dicoccoides
CCAAGGCGCACTTACATGTTAGTCATCAACACTCACAGTTTTGGCTGATTCTGGCCTGTTTCATGGTCTATTACTCACTGTTTTGTGGCCCCGGAGTGATTTCCACGGTTAACGAACCGCATGGTGCATTTACGTGTCGGTCATCAACACTCGCAGTTTTGGCCGATTCTGGCCCGTTTCTTGGACTATTACTCTGTTTTTGGGTCCAAGCGTGATTTCCACGATTTACGAACCCCATGGTGCGTTTACGTGTCGATCAATGACACTCACAATTTTGGCCAATTTCTGGTCCGTTTTGTGTACTATTACTGACCGTTTTGGCGTCCTAGAGCGATTTCCACGATTTACAATCCCCGGGGTGCGTTTGCGTCTCTGTCGTCAACACTCACAGTTTTGGCCAATTCTGACGCGATTCGTGGACTATTGCTCATCATTTATGGGTCCCGAAGCGATTCCTTAGTGGTTCAACCCTAAGGTCCGTTTACGTGTCGGTCATCAACACTCACAGTTTTGGCCGATTCTGGCCCGTTTCATGGACTATTACTCACCGTTTTGGGGCCCCAAAGTGATTTCCACGGTTGTTTAACCCCATGGTGCGCTTACATGTCGATCATCAACAAGCGCAATTTGGGCCGATTTTGGACCATTTCTTGCATTATTACTTAGTTTTGGGGTCCCGGAGTGATTTCCACGATTGACGAACTCCGGAGTGCGTTTACGTGTCGGTCATAAACACTCACAATTTTGGCCAATTCTCGTCCGTTTCGTGCACTGTTACTCACTGTTTGGGCGTCCCAGAACGATTTCCATGATTGACAATCCCCGGAGTGTGTTTGCGTGTCTGTCGTCAACACTCACAGTTTTGGCCAATTCTGACGCGATTCGTGGGCTATTACTCACCATTTAGGGGTCCCGAAGTGATTTCCATAGTTGTTGAACCACAAGGTGCGTTTAGGTGTCGTTCATCAACACTCACTGTTTTGGGGCCCCGATGTGATTTCCACGATTAACGAACCGCGGGGTGCGTTTACATGTCGGGCATCAATACTAGTAGTTTTGGCCAATTCTGGCCCGTTTCATGGACAATTACTCACTGTTTTTGGGCCCCAGAATGATTTCCACGATTAACGAACCCCCGGGTGCGCTTACGTGTTGGTTATGAACACTCACAGTTTTGGCCAATTCTAACGCATTTTGTGGACTTTCATTCACCGTTTTCTGGTCCTGAAGTGATTTCCGTAGTTGTTGAACCCCAAGGCGCAGTTACATGTTAGTCATCAACACTCACAGTTTTGGCTGATTCTGGCCTCTTTCATGGTCTATTACTCACAGTTTTGTGGCCCCGGAGTGATTTCCACGGTTAACGAACCGCACGGTGCATTTACGTGTCGGTCATCAACACTCGCAGTTTTGGCCGATTCTGGCCCGTTTCTTGGACTATTACTCTGTTTTTGGGTCCAAGCGTGATTTCCACGATTTACGAACCCCATGGTGCGTTTACGTGTCGATCAATGACACTCACAATTTTGGCCAATTTCTGGTCCGTTTTGTGTACTATTACTGACCGTTTTGGCGTCCTAGAGCGATTTCCACGATTTACAATCCCCGGGGTGCGTTTGCGTCTCTGTCGTCAACACTCACAGTTTTGGCCAATTCTGACGCGATTCGTGGACTATTGCTCATCATTTAGGGGTCCCGAAGCGATTCCTTAGTGGTTCAACCCTAAGGTCCGTTTACGTGTCGGTCATCAACACTCACAGTTTTGGCCGATTCTGGCCCGTTTCATGGACTATTACTCACCGTTTTGGGGCCCAAAGTGATTTCCACGGTTGTTTAAGCCCATGGTGCTCTTACATGTCGATCATCAACAAGCGCACTTTGGGCCGATTTTGGACCATTTCTTGCATTATTACTTAGTTTTGGGGTCCCGGAGTGATTTCCACGATTGACGAACTCCGGGGTGCGTTTACGTGTCGGTCATAAACACTCACAATTTTGGCCAATTCTCATCCGTTTCGTGCACTATAACTCACCGTTTGGGCGTCCCAGAGCGATTTCCACGATTGACAATCCCCGGAGTGCATTTGCGTGTCTGTGTCAATACACACAGTTTTGGCCAATTATGACGCGATTCGTGGGCTATTACTCACCATTTAGGGGTCCCGAAGTGATTTCCATAGTTGTTGAACCCCAAGGTGCGTTTAGGTGTCGGTCATCAACACTCATTGTTTTGGGGCCCCGGTGTGATTTCCACGATTAACGAACCGCGGGGTGCGTTTACATGTCGGTCATCAATACTAGTAGTTTTGGCCAATTCTGGCCCGTTTCATGGACAATTACTCACTGTTTTTGGGCCCCGGAATGATTTCCACGATTAACGAACACCCGGGTGCGCTTACGTGTTGGTTATGAACACTCACAGTTTTGGCCAATTCTAACGCATTTTGTGGACTTTTAGTCACCATTTTCTGGTCCTGAAGTGATTTCCATAGTTGTTGAACCCGAAGACGCACTTACGTGTTAGTTATCAACACTCACAGTTTGGGCTGATTCTGGCCTGTTTCATGGACTATTACTCACTGTTTTGGGGCCCCGGAGTGATTTCCACGGTTAACGAACCGCAGGGTGCATTTACGTGTCGGTCATCAACACTCGCAGTTTTGGCCGATT
>NW_021312175.1:0-1377 GCF_002162155.2 Triticum dicoccoides
TGACAATGGAGACACAAGATATTTGGTGGCCGGCTGCCTCACACAGCCCGACCACTTCTTCTCTACTTTTATTTTTCTTGGCTCAAAGAAACAACACGGTTTACATCTCTTATATAGGGTCACAGACGCACGCATCCTGTGGCCACACTTCTCCACTAACAGCATGACCTCCATACACTAACGCACTACCTACATTCATGCCCATGCCCAGCTCATGCGTAGCATTCTCTCAACGGCCACACACGACCTGACCAGTGGCCAGCACGCCCACACAACTAACTAGTTACATGCAGCTAACAAACTAACCAAATCATTTGGCTCTAACTAAGTGCTTAACCGGTCAGGCTTCAACTCTTACGCGCTTGCCGTATCACACGGCCGTGCTGCCTCTCGCGGCTTTGCAGCCTCTCGCCGCCAACGGCATCTCGCCGTGCTCGCCGTCTCGTACGGAGGCTTGGCATCTCGCCTTCTTCGCACGCCTCCACTGAAAGTTCGCCGGCCTTGCTAATCCCTAGACTAAACTACATGCAAAACTCAAACATGCAAATACATGGAATCAAGACTAAACCTAACACATTTTGGGCGATGATTTGTAGCTCTAAGGTGCTCCACCCATCAAAATCCTAGTAGGAAGCTATTATGCCCATATCAGCGCATTTGTTTTGACCAACTTATTAAACCAGAGAAGATACATTGGCAATACTATTGTCGAATACAGACTCATGAGGTCTAGTTCTAACTAATATATGGACTCTCCGCGAGGTGTAATTAAGTGTGCTGGTGTGAGTACTGGAAGAAAGCAGAAGTTGATGTGAGTATTGGAAGGCTTGTATAAGTACATGGTTTGAATCAGTTAATTTCATGTCATTGAGTAAAGCAAGAGGCTCCTTTTGATATGCATTAAAACAGGAGAACATTGAAGCCGCGTGTGACGGGCCATAAAACTATAGAACTTAGTTAATTTCATACACAATAGAGTAGTAACCGTAACATGTGCATTGATTACATTGCCCTCTCCCTAACGCTGACTGTACATTGCGTCTGCCACACAGTGCATATTCTTGGCTACAAACTTAATTAATTACATAAAGATATATCACAGGAACCTCTGGCTAATAGAGAAACTACATCTATGCTTGCTTGATCGATAGTTAGGTAATAATTAACCGCAACAGTGCAAAGAAGAGAAACACTAGAGCAACCGGAAAATATCTAATGCATTTAGGCCATTGTATGATTACATATGGTGGCAGGGGTCGAATAGCTTCTCTCCTGTACGTGTGCCCTATGTGTGCAAGAAAGTACAACACTATATGGGTCATGTGTTAAATGGAAATAACTGATACATCTATTATACACAAAGCATATACAACATAC
>NW_021312176.1:0-1174 GCF_002162155.2 Triticum dicoccoides
CGTCGGGTCTACACGGAGTGGATGTAGCTGTGGGTTTGGCCCGGATGTTGCTCCAAAGTTTTCCTCTGGGCCGACCTAACACAACCGGGTGGAGAGGTCCACTGGTCAAAGCCCGTCCGTGCAAAGTCAAAGGGCTAGATCCCGTGGTCAAACGCTACAGGGTTAGCCGGGACGGGGGCCCTGTGGGGTAGCAATGCCACCGGAGCGCTGTACCGGGCCCTCATACATGCGGGGTGGTGTTGTGGCGTGTCCGAAGAGGTGGCACGCGTCTCCGGGTTGTGGCCCCCCTCACGGACGGCAATGAAACGGTAGTAGACGTTCTGCGGTAACGATGCAGCATGAATATTATTAAATACTTGGAGCGCGATAAAATCATGAGTTTTTTACACAACGTGGGCACATGTGCTATAGGACTGATGGTAATTTTTCATAATTTTTTGTGATGGAGAAGTATCTGAACACTTCCCTCTACGCGGATTGCTCTTCGCACGTCTACGACTGTGACCGGCGACCTCCGGGGGCTAGCATACCGTCAAATCTTGCGTAGGCGGCCTCTCACAAATCTGGAAGTGTTGAGGCGGTTGCAAACGCCCAGCACGCGTCTCCGGGGTGTGCCCCCCCCTCACGGACGCCGCCGCCGCCGGCACCTGGAGGGGGGAAACGGACGCGTCGGGTCTACACGGAGTGGATGTAGCTGTGGGTTTGGCCCGGATGTTGCTCCAAAGTGTTCCTCTAGGCCGACCTAAGACAACCGGGTGGAGAGGTCCACTGGTCAAAGCCCGTCCGTGCAAAGTCAAAGGGCTAGATCCCGTGGTCAAACGCTACAGGGTTAGCCGGGACGGGGGCCCTGGGGGGGGGGGGTAGCAATGCCATCGAAGCGTCGTACCGGGCCCTCATACATGCGGGGTGGTGTTGTGGCATGTCCGAAGAGGCGGCACGTGTCTCCGGGTTGTGGCCTCCCCTCACGGACGGCAATGAAACGGTAGTAGACGTTCTGCGGTAACGATGCATCGTGAATATTATTAAATACTTGGAGCGCGATAAAATCATGAGTTTTTACAAAACGTGGGAACATGTGCTATAGGACTGATGGTAATTTTTCATAATGTTATGTGATGGAGAAGTATCTGAACACTTCCCTCTACGCGGATTGCTCTTCACACGTCTACGACTG
>NW_021312177.1:0-2241 GCF_002162155.2 Triticum dicoccoides
GAGGGCGGGCGAGAAGACGAAGAATCTCCAGGACATGATCACGACGGTGATGCTGTACACAGTCATCATGTAGAACATGTCATACATGATGATGAGGAAGATCAAGACGAAGGGCATGATCATGAAGATGAAGATGCCAGAGTAGACGACGATGGAGGCTGGGTGCAGGACCCTCATATTCAAGAGCTGCTTCTCAAGCAGACGGATAACGCAAGAGCTGCCGCCCGAGAGAAAGCCAAGCTGGATCAACTGGAGATAGACGCGGTTACTCCATTGTATGAAGAATGCAGGCCCGAGGATACCCGCCTGAATGTAACGCTCATGGCTCTGGAGATGAAGGTAAAACATAAAATGACTGACGCATGCTTCGACGAGAACATGTCATTCTGGCACGAACGTCTTCCCAAGGGGAACAAGTGCCCGACCAGTTTCGAGGAGGCGAAGAAAATCATGTGTCCTCTGGATTTACCGCACGTGAAATACCATGTGTGCATGAACAATTGCATCATTTATTGGGACGAGCACGCGGAGTCTACCATATGTCCGGTGTGCGGCGTCACTCGATACAAGAAGAGGAAGAAAGCTCCTCGAAAATCGGTGTGGTACTTTCCGATCACTCCTCGTCTGCAGCGGTATTTCGCAGACCCTAAGGTAGCAAAGCTCCTGCGTTGGCACGCGGATAGGGAGGAGAAGAAGCGGGAAGATGACGGAAATGATCCGGAGATAAATAAAAAAGACAAGATGCTGAGTCACCCTAAGGATGCGAGCCAGTGGCAAGCGTTCAACTTTGAATACCCAGAATTTGGGAAGGATCCAAGGAACGTCGTGCTGGGCCCGAGCACCGATGGAGTCAATCCGTTTGGCTGCCAGAGAAGCACACATAGCACCTGGCCTGTGTTTGTGTGGACGTACAACCTTCCCCCCTGGTTGTGCATGAAGAGGAAGTACATTCACATGAGTATGCTAATTGAAGGGCCGAAACAACCAGCCAATACGTGGAACGCCGCAGAGAAAGAATACGTGGAACGACATCAATCTGTATCTGGGGCTGCTGAAAGAGGAGCTAGACACGCTGTGGAAAACGCCAGCCAATACGTGGAATGCCGCAGAGAAAGAATATTTCTCTATGAGAGCCGCACTGCTCACGACGGTGCACGACTATCTCGGTTACGGATATCTCGCGGGGCAGGTAGTCCACGGATTTTCTGGATGCGTAAGATGCATGGATGACACAACGTATCTCCAGCTTGATAGAGATCCCGGCTCTCCAAAAATCGTGTTCATGGGACATCGAAGGTGGCTTCGCGACGATGACCCGTGGAGGAAACGCAAGGATCTGTTCGGTGGTGAAACCGAACCCCGAAAACTCCCGCGTATGAGGAGCGGTGAGGAAATAGACGAGCTGCTGAAAAATTGAAAAGATTGCCCACTACCGGGAAAGAAGCAAAAGGCCCCAGAGCCTCGAAAGAAGCGAAAGGCGCCAGAGCCGCTGCTGAAGGTATGGAAAACAAGGTCTGTTTTCTGGGACTTGCCGTACTGGAAGATCCACCGTGTGCCTCACAGCCTTGATGCCATGCATATCACGAAGAACGTGTGCGATAGTCTGCTTGGTACCCTGCTCAACAAGCCAGAGAGGACCAAAGATGGGCCGAAAGCAAGGGCAGACTTGAAATCAATGGGCATCAGGCAGGAGCTTCACGCTAATGAGGATGATGATGATGAGGCGAAGCAGGACACAGAAACTCGTCGCAAAGGCAAAAAGGACAAGAAGACCGGAAGTGGCTACCCTCCCGCGTGCTTCACTCTAAGTTAGGAGGAGATCGAGCAGTTTTTCACCTGCCTCGTAGGATTAAAACTTCCTTACGGTTACGCGGGGAAGATAAGCAGATACCTAGACCCAGCGAAGCAGAAGTTCAGCGGGATGAAGTCTCACGACAGTCACGTGCTGATGACGTAGATACTTCCAGTTGCAATCCGTGGGATCATGGACGCGCACGTCCGTGAAACGCTATTTGGCCTATGCAACTTTTTCGACGTCATCTCTCGGAAGTCGATTGGCGTGAGGCAACTCAGAAGGCTATAAGAAGAGATCGTGGTGATACTATGCGAGCTTGAGATGTACTTCCCGCCCACATTCTTCGACGTTATGGTGCATCTGCTGGTCCATATCGCGGAGGATATCATCCAACTCGGGCCGACGTTCCTGCACAGCATGATGCCGTTCGAAAGGATGAATGGTGT
>NW_021312178.1:0-770 GCF_002162155.2 Triticum dicoccoides
AGAATCGGCCAAAACTGTGAGTGTTGATGACCGACACGTAAGCGCACCTTGGGGTTCAACAACTATGGAAATCGCTTTGGGGCCCAAAACCGGTGAGTAATAGTCCACGAAACGGGTCAGAATCGGCAAAAACCGTGAGTGTTGATGACAGAAACGTAAACGCACCCCAGTATTAGTTAATCGAGGAAATCACTCCGGGACCCCAAAACAGTGAGTAATAGTCCATGAAACGGGGCAGAATCGGCCAAAACTGTGAGTGTTGATGACCGAAACGTAAACGCACCCCAGGGTTCGTTAATCGTGGAAATCACTCCGGGACCCCAAAATAGTGAGTAATAGTCCACGAAACGGGCCAGAATTGGCCAAATCTATGGGTGTTCATGACCTACACGTAAGCGCGCCTCGGGGTTCAACAACTATGGAAATTTGCTTGTGGCCCAAAAATGGTGAGTAATAGTCTATGAAACGGGTTAGAATCGATAAAAACCGCGAGTGTTGATGACCAAAACGTAAACGCACCCCAGGGTTCGTTATCCGTGGAAATCCCACCGGGACCCCAAACAGTGCGTAGTAGTCCACGAAACGGGCCAGAATCGGCCAAATCTGTGAGTGTTGATGACCGACACATAAGCGCGCCTTGGGGTTCAACAACTATGGAAATCACTTTGGGGCCCCAAAACGGTGAGTAATAGTCCACGAAACGGCTCAGAATCTGCCAAAACCGCGAGTGTTGATGACCGAAACGTAAACGCACCCCAGGGTTTGTAATT
>NW_021312178.1:1124-1848 GCF_002162155.2 Triticum dicoccoides
GCCAGAATCGGCCAAATCTGTGAGTGTTGATGACCGACACGTAAGCGCACCTTAGGGTTCAACAACTATGGAAATCGCTTTGGGGCCCAAAACCGGTGAGTAATAGTCCACGAAACGGGTCAGAATCGGCCAAAACCGTGAGTGTTGATGACCGAAACGTAAAGGCACCCCAGGGTTCGTTAATCGTGGAAATCACTTCGGGACCCCAAAACAGTGAGTAATAGTCCATGAAACGGGCCAGAATCGGCCAAAACTGTGAGTGTTAATGACCGACACGTAAGCGCACCTTGGGGTTCAACAACTATGAAACCGGTTTGGGGCCCCAAAACAGTGAGTAATAGTCCATGAAACGGGTGAGAATCGGCAAAAAACAGCGAGTGTTGATGACCGAATCGTAAACGCACCCCACAGTTCGTTAATCGTGGAAACCTCTCCGAGACCCCAAAACAGTGAGTAATATTCCATGAAATGGGCCAGAATCGGCCAAATCAGTGAGTGTTGATGACCGACACGTAAGCGCGCCTTGGGGTTCAACAACTATGGAAATTCATTTGGGGCCCAAAAACGGTGAGTAATAGTCCACGAAACGGGTCAGAATATGCCAAAACCTCTAGTGCTGATGACCAAAACATAAACGCACCCCAGGGTTCGTTAATCATGGAAATCACTCCGGGACCCCAAAACAGTGAGTAATAGTCAACGAAACGGGCCAGAATCGGCCAAA